>NC_057864.1:180353563-180646063 GCF_019393635.1 Dromiciops gliroides | reverse complement strand
TTTCTCATCTGTAAAACAGGGCAGTGGAACTAGCTGATCTCTAAGGTCCCTTCCAGTTCTGAATATATGATCTTACGATGGCATTCAAAGGATCATCAAACTTTAGGGGGAAATAAGCCACCCGCAAACTTTCAAACCCTCTATCACTACCACAGTGCTTTGGGAAGTAAACAACACAATACCTTCCCAGGACCTCCACACTCCCCTCTGTAACTAGGGACAAGGGAAGCAAGGGATCAGGGATGGAGCGGAGAAGAGTAAGGCTTAGAAGAGTCCGGGAAGAGGGAAGAGAAGTCCCAGCTGGAGGAAGACCACAGAGAGGTCTTGCTTCGCCCTCGGCATTGGGTGGGTATAGAATTGCCTCCATTTCCCACAGAAGTTCTACCCTTGATGTGTGAGCCTTCCTCTCAGCAGGACAAAAGATCACCAGCCCAGGAAACATTTTACCTTCCCTTATCCCCACAACTGGGGCAGTTAGGTGGCACAGTGGATATGGTGCCAGGCTTATTTTTTGGGGGGGTGAGGCAATTGGGGTTAAGTGACTTGCTTAGGGTCACAGCACTAGTAAGTGTTAAGTGTCTGAGGCCAGATTTGAACTCAGGTCCTCCTGAATCCAGGGCCAGTGCTCTATCCACTGTGCCACCTAGTTGCCCCCAGGCTCATCTTGAGTTCAAATGTGACTTCAGATACTTACCAGCTGTGTGACGTTGGGCAAGTCGCTTCACCTTGTTTGCCTCAGTTTCCTCATCTGTAAAAGGAGCTGGAGGGGCAGCTAGGTGGTGTAGTAGATAGAGCACCTGAGTTCAAATCCAGCCTCAGACACTTAACACTTACTAGCTGTGTGACCCTGGGCAAGTCACTTAACCCCAATTGCCTCACTAAAAAAAAAAGGAACTGGAGAAGGAAATGGCCAGCCCCTCCAGTATCTTTGCCAAAAAAAACCCAAATGGGGTTACGAAGAGTTGGACACAACTGGAAATGACTAAACAACAACGAAAACATTCCCCCAACTATGCCAGCAACGGGTCAGTCCAGCTGCTTCATGCCCCTCAGTGACTGGACAGAAAGGCGCCCACACTGTGATGCTCCAGCTGATGGAGGGCCAGGAGGCGAGGGGGGCAAGGAGACAGCTGGTGACTCATTGGAAGTGGGCTTAGGAACCTGCCAGGCTCTAGGCTGGGGGAGGGAGGCACTGCCCTCTGGTGGCCCTCAGGAAAATGGCAGGGTTTGCAAAGAAATTCCTAAATAATTGTAAGCTTCCAGCCTGTGATGGAGGCAACGCCGACGATCTTATCCCCCTTTAAACATCTGCAGAAAGAGAAGCTTGGAGATGATTCAAGCCGACTGACCGATCAGTCTCAGAGCCAGTGTGTGTCCAAGCAGGAATTCAAAACCGGGTCTCTTGATTTCCAGTGTAAGGCTCTTCCCATGATGACACCACATTGTCTCCCTTCCCTGCTCCCCTCCCCAATACCAGCTCCGATCCATGGCAGGATTTAGAGGCAGAAGGACACTCAGTCATCATCTATTTCAACCCCCTCATTTTACAGAGAAGGAAACGGAGGCCTAGGGGGAGAAAGTGACATTTCCAAGGTCACCATGTTAGGAGACAGGAGAGATGAGATCGGGCCTAGTCCTCCATGTTGTCTTTTCTCTCCATCTCCCCTACCCCAAAGTCCTGCCCAGATTCCCCCAGCAGCCCAGAGAGAGAAGTCCAGCTGCTACAGTAAGAAAACAGTCATTTATTCATAATAAACGAAGAGAGAGGAGGGTTTGAGCTGATAAATAAGGCTGTTCAGACAGACATATACTGATGCAGGTCTCAGGTCTCCCTCCAGCCCCCAGCCCCTCAAGTAAGTGGGGGCGGGGGCGGGGGTAAGTCCCTGGACAATGGTTGGCGAGTTGAGGCCACCTTTAGCTGGTTATTTATTTAGTCAGTTGGAAGTCACAGTCCCGGACGTAGTCCAAGTCAGCCACCTGGAAGGGTACCTTGGACCACTGTTTCACCTTTCGCCGCCCTCTGGGGGTCTCTAACACCAGGCTCCGAATTTTCAGGGCAGGCAGTTTTACTGACTTATAGATCATCTCCAGACCCCATACCTGTGGGCATAGTAGGACAGGTGTGTGTGTGTGTGTGTGTGTGTGTGTGTGTGTGTGTGTGTGTATGAGTGTGAGATTAGGGGATGATTTAGGAAAGAGGTCAGGGCTCAGTTTCTCCATTAGCCCTTTGGCTCTCTCAAGGCAGGGATGGATCAGAGGATGTAGAGTTGAAAACGCCTTTAACAACCACCTTTTTTGTCGTTTTATAAATGAGAAAACTTGGGCCCACAGGTTAGGTGACTTTCCCAAGGTCACATAGGCAGTAAGTGGCAAAGTTCATCCTCTAATTCTAAATCCTGTCTCTTTTTACTATCCTAAAGCTGTTCTTTTTCAGTCATGTTGACTCTTCACGATCCAATTTGGGGTTTTCCTGGCAAGCTACTGACGTGGTTTTCCATTTCCTTCTCCAGTTCATTTTACAGATGAAGAAACTGAGACAAACAAGGTGAAGTGACTTGGTCAGGGTCACATAGCCAGTAAGTATTTGAGGCCAAATTTGAACTCAGACAGATGAGTTTGGCCTTCTAGCCACTGTGTCACCTAGCTGGCCTTTCACTATCCTGAGCTGTCTCTAGAAATATTCTCATTCTCTCTTCTCCATATCCTCCAACTTCTACCCAGTTCAGGACAGCTGAAAGAGGAAATAATCCATCCCATAATCCACAGGAAGCTAATGGGTAGAGTCCCCCCTTGCACCTACCTCTCCACATTTCTTGCAGCTGATGGAACCTCCGGGTTGCCAATCCTTGAAGGTTCGGTCAATGGTCACAGGTTTCAAGGAAGCCTTGTAGTAGAAGCTGATAAGGTAACCAA
This sequence comes from Dromiciops gliroides, assembly GCF_019393635.1. NCBI lineage: Eukaryota > Metazoa > Chordata > Mammalia > Microbiotheria > Microbiotheriidae > Dromiciops > Dromiciops gliroides. The sequence goes on along the minus strand of NC_057864.1, from coordinate 180,643,150 downwards.
GTGGGCTAAGTACAACTCTCCTATCTTCCTGCCCCGCAACAACTCACTCTCATTCCCAAGATCTAGGCTCTCCCTCACCTACTCTTCAGCTCCAGGCTGGCACCTCCCCTGTCAAGGACCCCGCTGGTGCCTTCCTAGACCATCAAGTCTGTACCCCCTTGACCTTTGCCCATCTCTAACTCCTCTCCATGCCGCTCCCCATCCCTAGGCAGCCTCCCTTCCCCAAAGTGCCTCTCAAGGTCTCACGTGAAATTGGGGTTCACATTGACGTGGTGTGTGCCCTCCACCTTCCGCAGGTCACTTCCATAGCCCACAGGCTCAGCACAGTTGGTACAAAGAAGCCTCACCGTGTCTGCTTGGAACTCTGTCCTCTGCCCCAACTTCTTAGCGGCCTGGGCCCTGCGCTGGCTCACAGCCTCCAGCTGCAGGGCCAGGATCTGAGGTGAGGGAGAGGGTAGACATAGAGGGAGGGCCAGCATCATGGGGCCCCAAGTTTAGGAGTGGATCCCACCCAAGAGGAGAAATGGCCGGCACAATTATGAGTTTCTCTTCATCTCATTTACAGGGTATCCAGATCATTTCTTTTTCTTTTTTTTTTTTTTTTGCAGGGCAGTGAGGGTTAAGTGACTTGCCCAGGGTCACACAGCTAGTAAGTGTCAAGTGTCTGAGGCCAGATTTGAACCCAGGTACTCCTGAATCCAGAGCCAGTGCTTTATTCACTGTGCCACCTAGCTGCCCCCCAGATCATTTCAACCTAGCCAGTCCCCTTCTCTTCCACTATCCCTCCTCCTGGTCCCTCTCCTCCACCTCTTGCTCCTCATTCTTCCCCAGCTGGTGACGGACACCTCGCCACCTCTCAAGACAGCCCATTCCACTTTCAGATAGCTCTTACCGTTAGGAAGTTTTCTCCATAGAGAATGAAATCCCCTCTTTGCAATGCCCATACTTGCTTGTGGTTCTGCCTTCTGGGGCAGAGCTGGTCTAATCCCTCTACCCCTTTCAAATACTTGAAGACAGCTATCATATCCATTCTCCCAATGGTCTACTCTTCTTTGGAATAATTTCCCCAATTCCTTCACTGATTCTCCTGTATCTTTGAATCCTGGTTGTCCTTGCAAGGATGGGTTCCAATTTGTCAATATCCCTAGCCTGTAGGAACCTGCTCCCCAGGCATCCACTGCAGTGTCTCCAGATTTGGGTTCTCAAAGTGGGCTTCGCCTGACAACAGCAGTGCCAGCCCTTCCTTGTAGCCTGCTAGGGAAAGCACCAGCTAGAGATTCAGCGAAGACACCCGAGGGGTCATGTCTAGGGGCTAGGACGGGCACAGGGGCAAAGAAAGGGGTGTGGGGTATGTGGGTTGGAGACAGAGGCATTAATTCTAGTAACCAATGGAAAGAACACTAAAGTGTGTGTGTGTGTGAAAAACTGAACACCGTACTACTCTGGATACGATCTGACCAGGGCAAAACACAGCAGGTCAATCACCTGTCTCAGTCTGGACTTTCTTCCTCTTGTAATGCAGCTTGAGATCACACACATCACACACTATTGTTGACTGACACATAAAGGGGCTTTCCCTTAGAAATTCAGGCCAATAGATGGTGATCAAGAAAAGCAGAGAAAAGGGAAGGGAAAGAAAATACCACCTGATGGGACAAGTCCTCTGCCTCGAAGCAGACTTGAATCTGCATCCTCAATCAATCACCCTTCACCTCCCAGCCCTCCCTCTGAGTGACCTCCCTGTCTGGTCCCGACCTTCTCTCTGAATTCAGTCTCATCCATCCTCTGTATCTCCGACACGGCCTGCTTCATCAAGGACTCCAGCACCTCGTTGGTCCGTTCCCGATGCAGCTCTCGACTCCCTTGGGTGGCCACAAATGAGTACACACTCTGGCTTGCCCGGGCTCTACCCCGTGCCTGGGAAGGAAGTCAGGGAGCTGACGGTGAGACAAAGGGACTCCCAGAGTGACCAATCCCATGAGCCATAACCAGGGTGGGGTGGGAGGGAGGTCAGGGAATGTTGGCTGTGAAGTGAAAGCACAGGTGAGGCTCCCTGGGAGAACTGGCTGGCCATGCTCCCCCAACCACCCTACTTGAGGTGGAATGTTCTTAGCGCACCCACACCCCACACTCCCAGCTGAAAAGGGCACCATAATTCTTAACTACAGCTTGGCCCTTTCAGTATAAGAATCCCCAAGGAGCCTGAGTGGGGAGAGGGACAATTAGGAAAGTTCCAGACAGGAAGGGGATCCCAGAAGAGGCATCTTTGTGGCATCTGCAGAAGATTTCAAAGCTGAGACCCTGAGGAAGTATCTGTGGGGAAGCAGATCTTGTGGAGGCTGGGCCGGGCAGGTGATGGAGAGGGGATGCTCTGGGGTCAGAGAAGGTACCTGCATCATTGAGATTTCGTTCGTCAGGAGGCCGTAGCGTACTATCATGTTACACAGAGGGATGTCCAGCCCCTCCTCGGCCACACTGGTGGCCACAAGTAGGTTCAGAGTGCCAGCCCGGAATTTCTGGATCACCTCCTGCTGCTCTCTCTGGGGGACAGAAGACTCAGGAGGTGAGGGGAAGCTGGGAGCGGCTGTTCACATCCTTGGCTCTTCTGGTCCTGTCCTGACTGAAGCCATTCACTCCCCCATGAATTCGACTCCCTCTGCCCCAGTGTCTCTTCCTCCCTCCCACTAGCATAGTTTTACTTTCCTCTCTTCTCATTTCCTCCCAGTCCCTCTCCCTCTCCCCTGGTGCCCCTTCCAGCTCTTGCTAGTGGCCTCTAAACCTCTGGTATTCCCTGGTCACTGTGGGCCTCTCTTATCTCCCTCTGGCTCCATTGCTTTCTCCGGTGCCCCCTTCTCAGCCCCTCCCCCTTCCTCATTTCTCCTTTGGCTCCATTCCTCTCCCCCCACATACACACAGGGGTGCACCTGGGTCATGTGGATGGTCTGGCTACTGTGTCCTGCCCCGGTCAGCACGTGGGCCCTGATGCCCAGCTGCCCAAATCTGGGCTGCTCCTGGATCCAGAGGAAGAGAGCGTGGGCACTCTGGCGGGTCCGGGTAAATATGATGCCCCGGGAGGGCCCAGGGGTGCTGAACTGCTCCTGCAGAATCCGCTCCAGATCCTCCAGCTTTGGGTTTTCAAAGCGGGTGTCACTGGCCAATAAAGCCAGAGCTTCCTTGTGCTCTGTGAGGGGAAATTGGGGGAGGCCACCTCAGGGCTCTGGGGGCATGAACTGTCTGAGAGGGGCGAAGACCGGGGTGGGGGACGGGAGACCAGTTCCTGGGATTTCTGGCACACCCTTGTTCCCGGGATTGTCCCAGAGCATGGAAGCCCGGAGCACCTGTCTGCCTCTTCCACCCCCAGCACCCCGGGGCATCTGTCCAGGGCGCTGCAGAGACCTGAAGGGGGAAGGGCCGCCGCCCCCCACCCCCCACCGCCAGGGCAAGGTTGTCCCCTGCCCCATCCCTGCGCTCACCTTCAAACAGCCGCAGCAGCCAGACCTCGGCAGAGAAGATCCCGACCTTCGTCATCCGCTCCTCCTCGTAGAAGCTCCCCAGCAAGGTCAGGGCGTCCACTGCCCGCACGGCACCGTGGATGAGCAGTGCGTCATTGTACCGACGCAGGTGCACAGCAAACACCCGCCGCTGGAGCAAGCCCTGCTCCACTGCTGGCCCAAGCAAGGGAGAAACAGAGGTGCGGGTCAGAGGGCGCTCCAGCCCAGGGGGAGGTGGGGGAGGTGGTGATGGTGGTGGTGGAGATGGCCTCCCCTCCAGGCCTCTGCCCCAGCCTCCTCGCCTTCTCTCTCACCTTCCTTGCTCAGCTCCACCACCTGCTGCTCGTATCTCTGGCTCCCAAAGTCCCGGCTCAGGTCTGGCATCTGGAGTCTGTCATGGATTTTATCCATGACCTTCTTCAGCAGGTCTCCAAATGGGTCCTGGGTGGGCAGGGAGTGGAGGGAGGTAAGTAGGGGTCCCCACCCTCCAAAACACAAACACACATAGAGGGAAATTTACTCACAGACTAGGGAAGGGGCGCATCCACACTGGGATGAGAGAGAGAGAAAGGAACTGGGAGAAAGAAACTGAGTCCCTCCTGGGAGGTCACCCAGAACCAAAGGTAGGCATTCACAAATTGTGATCAGCATTTGCTCTGAAACTCAGTCTTAAGGAGTCACCTAGAGCAGCAGAGAAGTTAAGTAATTCATCTAAGGTCACACAGCTAGCATATGTCACAAGCAGGCCTCAATTCCATTACCACAAAACATAAAATGAATGCCCCAGTGCGTGGAGGACAGGATTTTCTAGCGTCAATCAATTGGCCAGTATTTATTAAGCCCCACTGTATGCCCTCTCCTGTGCTGGAATTAGGAAGACAGACAAAAATAGAATAATCAATATCTCAAGGAGCTCATATTCTATAGGCAACACACACACGCACACAGAGGCATTCTACCATCCCTTCTTTGCACAAATGGACAGCTCCAGGTATGGAACGTGGCACACACTGTCAGACTCCATGTATGAGCTGGTTAGACTTATTAGACTGCTCCACCCCTCACCTTTCTCCCTTTGGCGTCTGTCATAAAGGCTGACTCTCTGGGTGGAGGGGAAGGGAGGGGGAGAGAGGGATATGTTTGGAAATGAAGGTGACAAAAACAAATGATATCAACCCAAATTTTTCAAAAGGTCTGTATTTATAGAAAACAGTATTTCCCAGGGCCTCTTGCCCTAGTGCACCCATCCATCTTGTGCCGGGGCAGCCATGTGCCTCCCCTAGTCTCGGTTCTAGAAGCAACCCTGACCCCTTGGGAGAAGCGGTGGGGAGAGGTAAAACATAACTGACTCTCTCTTTATCTGTCCTCTGTCTTTCAGTTACTCCTTGCCTCTGTCTCTGTCTTTCTGTTTCCATCTTTCAATATTGACAGAGAAAAAAGAAAGAGGCTACATGGTGTGTGTGTGTGTGTGTGTGTGTGTGTGTGTGTGTGTGTGTGTGTGTGTGTGAGACAGAGAGAGACAGAGAGATTTTCAGAGAGATTCAGAGAGGCAGCAAGATTGAGAGAGGCAGAGATGTGTGAGAGAAAGAGCCCAGGGTTGGGGAGCAGGAAACCTGGGCTCTGCCACTAATTCAACATGAGCCCCCAGGCAAGTCCTTTACCAGCTCTGGGACTCAATGTCCTCCTCTGTAATGAAGGGACTCGTCTCTATAGTCCTTGACGGTGCTGGGTCCTGACGTTTTCCAGCTCTGGGCTATTTAAGGACCATCGATAGTTCTGGGGTCAGGGATGGCTCTGGACACTATTTCCTGGACTAACACATGGGTGTCCAGCATGTATGCTGGGAATTGTTTAGCAACTGACTTTCCCGGGGGGGAGAAATATAAGCAAGATACACTTTTCGGTTTAATTTGCATTACTGACATTTTCTCCATCACTTTTTTTTTTTTTTTAGTGAGGCAATTGGAGTTAAGTGACTTGCCCAGGGTCACACAGCTAGTAAGTGTAGCGTCTGAGGCCAGATTTGAACTCAGGTACTCCTGACTCCAGGGCTGGTGCTCTATCCACTGCGCCACCTAGCTGCCCCGCTCCATCACTTTCTTAAGTCTAGACAATCAACAAAACAATTGATCATGCCCTCATCTGCAAACAGTTGCTTATTTCCAAGGTGTAAATTCTCAAAATGACTATATAACTGGTTCTCCCAAGTGGTATTAGCTAGCTCCAGCATACCCTTGGACTCTTGCCACCAGAAGAACCAGACCCCTCCAGAACATGGTCTCAGTCTTTCTAAGTATTCTTTATTCTAATCATAACTACGGAGTCTTCAAGAGCGCTGGGTGGTGTAGCGGAAAGAGTCCTGGACTTTCACGTCCATATATATGCAAAGTTATGTGCCCACCTCTCTGGGGGCCTCCTGTCTTCATTCATTCATTCATTTGGCAGGGCAATGTGGGTTAAGTGACTTTCCCAGGGTCACACAGCTAGTAAGTATCAAATGTCTGAGGCTGATTTGAACTCAGGTCCTCCTGAATCCAGGGGTGGTGCTTTATCTACTGCGCCACCTGGCTGCCCCAGAAAATCACTTTTGCTGCCCCGCCTCCTATCTTTAAACAACACATCCCCTTTCCTCTCCCCAGCTCCTCCCCTGTGCACACACCGGGTTCCGTTCTTGGCTCAGGTCATAACGCTTGCAGGGCTGAGGACTGTGCTCCTCCAGCTGTTCATAGTGCTTCTGAGGTGACATGATTTGACAGATGTCCAGGTTGGCGCAAAGCTAGAGGGGGAAATAAAAATGATCGTGTCAATGCCACTTCACCTGCATGGGAATGCTCTCTACGCAAGCAAACAGCAACCCATCTTTAACTTTTCAGACATAACATTCAGCTCCCTTTCGTTCGTTCCAGTAGAACCGGCCTGCTGGCTGCTCGCGGTACCTCCTGTGGGACATCTCGCTTCCAATCTCCATGTCTTTGTACAGGCTGTTTCCTATGCCAGGAGCGCACTCCCTGCTCATGTCCACCTCCAAGAATCACTAGGTCATTCAAGACACCACCTGAGACCTTCCCTAACATCTTCTCCTTCCCTCAGCTGCTAGTGCCTCACTCTTCCAAATGATACAGAGATTAGAGATGATCGTTTTCCAATTATAAATGTCTTCCAAATGACACACATATGCACACATACATGACACAACACACCACACTTGCATATAACATGTAAGTGTACATGTATGTGTAGACACACGTGTACATACATGTGAACATAACGCTGTTTCTAATATGTATACATATTCTATATGCATACCTATCCATGTACATGCACACACATCTGTGTATACATATACAGAGAGAGTTTGCTTCTAGGCACACATGTTGTTTCCCCAACTAAGTCAGAAATGCTTTCAAGTTGCGATTATTTGAGGTTCAGAGAGGTCAAGGGTCTTGTCCAGGGTCACCCAGCTAGGAAGTGTCTGAGGCAAGATCTGAACTCAGGTCTTCCTGAGTCCAGGTCCAGCAATTTATTCACTGCTCCACACTGCCTCTCTTAATTTCTGATCATCAGTATAATCATGATGTGGGAACAGCATGAGGCACAATGTCAGCCCCATCATCCTGTCTGCTACTGAGGGTGTTCTGGGGGTGTTTGCAATGAGCCTGAAGAGGAGGAGCTCAGCTCCTGATACTTTTCTTTACCACAGTATTAAATCATTAAGAGGAGAATAGCAACTTGTCCTGGCACTATTTCTGTCTGAACATCATTTAAGAAATGAGAGGAAGGGGGCAGCTAGGTGGCACAGTGGCTAGAACACTGGCCCTGGAGTCAGGAGTACCTGAGTTCAAATCCGGCCTCAGACACTTAACACTTACTAGCTGTGTGACCCTAGGCAAGTCACTTAACCCCAATTGCCTCACTTAAAAAAAAAAAAAAGAAAAAGAAATGAGAGGAAGAAAAAGAAGATGATGAAGGTAAAGATGATGAAGATTATGTTGATAATAATCCATAAAGCAAAAGCAAAGAAGAGGCAGGAAGAGGAAGAAGAAAGGTAGGGGAAGTGATCTCATACATATATAGTGGAACTCTATGCTAACCAGGAAGAAAGGCTAGGGCAACAGGTAACACCTGAACATCACTTGCATCTGAATTGGTCAAAGGAGGAAATACACACACACACACACACACACACACACAGAGCTGGATATAAAAATACATTTTCCTCAACAGGGAAACAGGAAAAAGGGGAAAGGGGAAGAGAGGGAAGTAGAGGGAAGAGTAGATTAAGGGAGATGTTTATCCCAAGCGAAATAAATTCTCACCATGGAAGGCAGATGGGAAAGAAGGGTTTAAATGGGAAAAAAAAGGTTAAGAACCTGTTGGTGGTCTCTGGGTGGAGGAAAGAGAAGAGGGCCAGCCAGGGGAGCAGAAGTAGATTACATCAAACCTAAAGCAATGATGCTGACAACAAACTTTTAGTTTCACCACCATCTTTACAAAGAGTGGGAGGGATACTCTGATTAACACAGTGACTCAGGCTCCTGACCTCCTGACAGAGATGGACTCATGTATTTTTGGGGGGGCTGGGGGGGAGAACATGTATTTTTTTTTTTGGACATGGCCAATGCAGGACTTAGTTTTGCTTAACTATGCTTATTTGTTGCAAGGATTTTGTTTTTCTTTCTTTTTCAATGGTGGATAGGAAGAAAAGGTGGGAGGCATATGAAATAGCCACTTTCCATCAATTGAAAAAAATTAAATTAAGTTTAAAAAGCAAATAAAAAATGCTAGATTCCCTTAATTGACAATTGAATGAATGAATGAATGTAAAATCATTTTAAAACAGATTTTGCCGAATGGCAAGCAGTGTGCTAAACAGCAGGGATGCAAATAGAACAGTCAGATGGTCCCTGCCCTCAAAGTGGGAACAATACATAGAGGTTTCAGCTACAAGTCAGACGGAAAGGTCTCATGGTTTCATAGGATGCAGCGGCAAGGCAGGTAGTAAGGCTTCTTTTTAAATGCCCTTCCCATAGATAAAACCAGATCTGTTTCTGATGCTGAATTTTATGGGAAAGAACTTTCTCACAAAGAACACAAAATCAGGATATATGAGGGCTCAAAGCAGCAAAAAGTACAAGACAAACAACTCAACATCAATCAAAAACTTGACCAAAGAAGCTGGAGAAGCAAAGATATAATAACCCCTGAAGAAGATGTGGATAATTTCTAGTTGTTTACATGGACACAAGAAGTCCAACCCAATCAAAACACAAATTGGATCAAACTCAAAACAGAAAGTTTGCCCCCCACCATTAATATAACAAATGGAAGAACAATTCAATCAAAGGCGGAGGGGTAATAAGCGCTACATTAGTGCATGAATTTCTTTTCTTTTTTTTTGTGAGGCAATTGGGGGTTAAGTGACTTGCCTAGGGTCACACAGCTAGTAAGTGTTAAGTGTCTGAGGCTAGATTTGAACTCAGGTCCTCCTGACTCCAGGGCCAGTGCTCTATCCACTGCGCCACCTAGCTGCCCCAGTGCATGAATTTCTAATAAAGGACTTTATGCCAGCTTTCTTTACCTTTTTTTTTTTTGGGGGGGGGGACAGGTATTTATTTCCTATTCACAAGAGAAATGCTAAACACAAAACACTCACAAGCATACTTTGACAGAAATGCCATAAACCAGGATTCACTGAAAATCACTATTATAGGGGGCAGCTAGGTGGCGCAGTGGATAAAGCACCGGCCCTGGATTCAGGAGGATCTGAGTTCAAATATGACCTCAGACACTTCACACTTACTAGCTGTGTGACCCTGGGCAAGTCACTTAACCTTCATTGCCCCACCCCCCCAAAAAAGAAAAAAAGATGAGTATAGTGAGAACAGGGTAGCTAGGTAGCATCAGAATGCACAGAAGCACTGGGCCTGGAGTCAGGAAGACTCATCTTTCTGAGTTCAAATCTGGCCTGACATTTACTAGCTGTGTGCCCCTGGGCAAATCACTTCACCCTGTTTGCCTCACTCTCCTCATTTGTAAAAGGAGCTGGAGAAGGAAATGGAAACCACTCAAGTATCTTTGCCAAGAAAATCCCAAACAGAGTCACGAAGAGGTGGAGGACATGACTTAAACTGAACAACAACAACATAGTGAAAATGCTAGAGTGCTTGATATCAACATGGAAAACTATTTTCTACTTAAAACATGCCGCCAAAACATTAATGTCAAGAAAATTTGATGAAAACCGTTTTTTTTCAGGGAGGCAGTTTAAATCCATTATGGTTCTTCCTAACTTTACGTCCATTATTATCTCTCCTAAGCAGAACTAATTAGGCCTTCCAAATTAAAGAGGGAATTGAACCAAAACAGCCTACTAATTATTGGATATACATAAATGACACTAGCCTATTTGACTTCACTAAAAAGACATTAAACTGGTCCTTTATTTTGTGGACTCTTTCTCTGACACTATAAAAATATGATAATAAATGTAAAATTCTTAATGTGTACTAAAGTAAATGTTGAAGGTTTCCAACTTGTATCTAAGGATCAAATTAAACCAACAGATGAAGGCAACTTTTAAAAATAGCTTGTTATTCTCTGGACAACTCAAAACTATCAAGGAGAAAGCTCTGGCTGAATATGTTAAGAAACTTCCTGGCATCCTGAAATCAAAACTCAACAGAAGTGTATTTAAAGCAATTTATATGTATACAATACCAGTCAATGTATACTTTTTTTTTTTTTGGTGAGGCAATTGGGGTTAAGTGACTTGCCCAGGGTCACACAGCCAGTAAGTGTTAAGTGTCTGAGGCCAGATTTGAACTCAGGTCCTTCTGAATCCAGGGCTGGTGCTCTATCCACTGTGCCACCTAGCTGCCCCCAATGTATACTTTTGAAAAGACTAAGTAACTCCAATAAATACAATGATCCACCACAAGTCCAAAGGACTCATAACAAAAAATGCTATCCACCTACTGATAGAGAACTGATGAACTTAGAATGCAGGTTGAAGCATATTTTTTCCCTTATTTTTCTTGCTCCTCTCCACCCCCTCCCTCGGCCCAGAAACACAGCTAATGCAGAAATATATTGTGTGACTTTGTACAAATAATGGGTATCATATTTCTTGCTTCCTCAGTGAGGGGGAAAGGCTGTAGAGGGAGGGAGAAAATTTGAAACTGAAAACAAACAAATAAATAAACACATAAATAAATATGTGAGGGGGTGGCTAGGTGGCACAGTGGATAAAGCACCAGCCCCAGAGTCAGGAGGACATGAGTTCAAATCCGACCTCAGACACTTGACACTTACTAACTGTGTGACCTTGGGCAAGTCACTTAACCCTCATTGCCCAGCAAAATAAATAAATATGTGAATATATATATATATATATACACACATATATACAGAGACATATATGTATGTATATATGTGTATATTTAAAACTGTATGCTTTCAGTACTGTAAAATGGATCAGAACAAATCTGGGAAGTAACACTAACAAAAACACATAAAATATTAATGAAACACAGGGTCTAATATTCTAAGGCAGCTATAGAAAGATAAATCCTTCCTTGATAAAAAGAATGAATAAGATCAGTAGACATTCTCAGGGTACATGGCAAGATTCTTCTGGAACAAGTAGCTATCACTGGGTAACTGTAAAGGCTTATGATGGGTATACACCATTGGATTTGTCAAATGGAATCAACCAAAAGCAGTTTTCTTCCAGCTAGAGCCTATAGAACATCTAAGATCTGAGAATAGAATCCAAAGACCCTCCATGGGTGACATCCACATGAATTCAGTCAACAGCGAAGCTTTAAACAAATGGCTAGGTCAAACAGGGGGTTATCCTAAAGAGCCTAGACTTATTGGTCAATACAGATTATTTAAGGAAATGGTAGAGTGACTTGCCCAGGGTCACACAGCTAGTAAGTGTCAAGTGTCTGAGGTCGGATTTGAACTCAGGTCCTCCTGAATTCAGGGTTGGTGTTTCATCCACTGCGCCATCTAGCTGCCCCTTTCGGTAAATTATAAACATTTTAAACAAATACAAAATGACAAAAGAAAAAAAACATTGCCATGTACAAAGAAGAACATAGAAGAGGATCCAATATAAAACAATAAAGTCCATTTCTTTCTTTTTTTTTTTTTTTTTGCGGGGCAATAGGGGTTAAGTGACTTGCCCAGGGTCACACAGCTAGTAAGTGTTAAGTGTCTGAGGCTGGATTTGAACTCAGGTACTCCTGAATCCAGGGCCAGCGCTTTAACCACTGCGCCATCTAGCTGCCCCAATAAAGTCCATTTCAAGAAAACCTATATAATAAATAACACAATGTTTTAAAATCTGCCCAGCTTTTCTTTCCTTCTGTCTTAGTCTTCTTTTGTTCTCTGCTGTGTACTTTTTACTTTATTATTTCCCCCATCTCCTCACCCTTCTAAAGAAGGCAAAAATTAAGCATGTATATGCATGCGGATGTATATGTGTACATGTATGTTTATGTGTATAGGTGTATGTATGCACATATATACACATATGCATATACATAGATATCTATACACATACACATATATACTCATACACATACTAAGACCCTATTATACTTATTTCCACTCATCATCTGTTTCTCTGAAGGTGAATAACATCTTCTTTCACAAGTCCAAGTCTTTCCATGTCTTTCCAAGTCAACCAACTCATCATCTCCTATACCACAGCAACGTTCCAATCCAATTACATCCTATCTGAGAGACTGTCCATGAAACTTTTTTCCCCCAATTTTTGCATTTCTTCTGTTCTTGGCTACAAGAAGCCATGGTTTTATTTATACAAAAAAATTTAATTTAAAATAATCAAAATGATCCATTTTACAGTCCCATAACTCTATGGGCATAGTTCCAAATTGCTCCCCAGAATGGTTGGATCAGTTCACAACTCTACCAACAATGGTCTCACTTTGTAACATTGGAATGCAATCTCTCTTTTGTTTTGTTTTGTTTTTTGTTTTTTTTTGGCGGGGCAATGAGGGTTAAGTGACTTGCCCAGGGTCACACAGCTAGTAAGTGTCAAGTGTCTGAGGCTGGATTTGAACTCAGGTCCTCCAGGGCTGGTGCTTTATCCACTGTGCCACCTAGCTGCCCCCTGGAATGCAATCTCTAATAGCAGTAATAGCTAACATTTAAATAGCACCTATTATGTGCCAGGCTTTGTGCTAAGTGCTTTACAATTATTATCTCATTTGATCCTCCTGGAAGGTAGGGACTAAAATCATCCCTAGTTTGTAGATAAGGAAACTGAGGCAAACAGAGGTTAAGTGACTTGCAGAGTGTCGCATACAAGATTTGAATTCAGGTCTTCCTGACTTCAGGCCTAACATTACATCCACTGCTTGACCTAGCTGCCCCATCTATCTCTATCTATGGAAGGAGTAGCCATTCATAAATTCACTGATCCAATGAAATACGTCATATCTACTCACATCTATAGAACATTCTCTTCTGTGGTAGGTAGTATAATTATACCCACTTTATAGATAATGTAAGTAAGGTTCAGAGAAGGTGATTTACTTGCTCAAGGTCACACAGCTATAAGTATTAAGGTCAGAATTTGGACAGAGGTGTCTGAATCGCACTACATTATGCTAGAAGGGGGAGAGATTTCGGATCAGGATTGGGTCTTTAGAGAAGAAGGTGCATTGACCTGGCTGGCAAGGTAAGCATGGAAGGAAAAGGATTTAGGGAATTCTCAATGGCTGAATCCCAAGTCAAGGATGCCAAAAGGATGCCCAGATCTTGAAGGGAGGGGTTAGAATATCTGGGGGTGGGTGACATTTCCAGGAGGCATTGTTAAAGGGAGTATCTCCAAAGGGTTTCCCTGCACACTGACCTACCTGTAGGATGTGTTTTTTTGCCCCCTCCAGGGTAGAAGCTCCCCCAGTTCCAGGCGAAGCTGTGAGACCAAGCACTTGGGGCAGGTCCCTGGCTCCCTGAAGTTTTCTTTCCAGGTAGAGGCTCAAAATGACATTGTAGACAGAGTCCTTTTGGGTATGGTGACATTCATCAACTATCAGGAGGGAGAAGGCTGAAGTGGAGGATGGGGGAAGGGTGTCAGAGGAAAGGGTAGGAGAGAAGGAAAGAGATTAGGGAAGTAGTCAGCTGAGAATGGGAGACATCGTGGATTAGGGGACTAAGGAATGATTTGGAGGGGGCCTTTCTGCCTATAAGGGGCATTGGCCTCCAGGGGGCTGGAAGGAGAGGAGCAGTTTCAGCATAAAAGTCAAACAGAAGTATATCAAACTCTTTCTGTCCCTCCAGTCCCGCTCGTCCACTATCCTCCCCTCTCCCCTTCTCACTGACCACTGAGTTCCACATGCTCCTCTTCCTCGGTACTGATCAGGGCCAGTCGAAGCAGCTCAGCAGTGCAGATGACAAGGTCGTTGGTGCGGGACATGTGTCCAAAGCCAGCCCGAACCCCGCTGTCCCCACTCGCTGTGGCAATATTCCATTTGGGGTCCAACAGATGACTGAATTCTTCCTTGTGCTGGGTCACCAGGTGCACCTTGGGAGTGTGGAAGTTACAAAGATAGGAAGACATGGTGATGGGAGCAGGAAAATCGGGGGTGGGGGCAGGAGGGACAAGGTGGGAAATGGGAATAAGAAAAACACATCTCCATAGTGCTCCAGGGATTGCAAAGGACTTTCCTTAGGATTCCAATGTGAGGCAGGCTGTGCCAATATTGATTCACGCTTTACAGATTTAGAAACTGCACAGATTTAGAAATCACTAGAGGGGTCAAGTGATTTGCTAAAGGTCACCCGGTAAATTGGGAGCTGGGAGGAAAATCCAGGTCTTCTTGATCCATTACACTACAAAGTCCTTCAAAGAAAAGGGGTGGGGTACAATAATAGGAAGCTATGTAGTCGAAGGAACAGTAACAGCAATAGTAGTAAAAATACTAGTTTTTAGATAGTGCTTTAAGGTGTGCCAGATATGATCTTTGCATACTTTAAATCTAGCCTATTTTATTACATAATATAGTATTAGAAAAAAATCTCATTTCATCCTCACAACAAAGAGGTGCTGCTATTATTAACTCCAATTTACCTCTGTAAGGAAAAAAAAGGAAACTAAAGCAGCAGAGACTAAGTGACAGGCACAGGGGGAATCACAGGCTAGTAAGCATCTGAGTCAAAAACTGAACTCAAGTCATGCTGCCTCCAAGTCCAGCCCTGTAACCACAGAGCCACCTAGTGGACACGAAGAGGGAATACAGAGGTGGGGAGGCAGGAAAATGGATAGGCCACGCCCCGCCCTGCCCGATTCTGAGATTCTGACACCAAGCTTAGGATAGGCCCTTCCATTCAATGGGCACTCAATAAATATTTGTTAGATAACTGTATGTATAACAGACACACCCATATATACATACACACACACACACACACACACACACACACACACACACACACACACACACACACACATATATATGTATGTATGGGTGTGGGGCGGGGTGTGTGTGTATGGACTATATACACGATCCTAAGCCTGCAAAGCTATGTCGGGGCATTTAAATGTCCGGTCCGTAGTTCAGCGCACCAGAATTCAGATTTGGGACCCAGGCTGGGTGGGGAGGGCGCAGAATTTCTGACAGCGCCCGAGGAGTCGGAGACTCCTGATAACGGATCCAGGTGAGTTCCCGGATGGGTCGGGGGTCCTGGGGCATCACCTTGTTGACCAGCACAGCCACCTTCGCCCCGTCCACCGTCTCCAGGTGCCTCTTGGCCACATATGCAGCAGCTCTGGTCTTGCCTGTGCCCGTGGGTAGCCATATAATGATGTTCTTGCCCTCCAGGGCTGGAAGGATCACCTCCCACTGGTAGGGCCGGAGCTCCATTCCTGGGGCTTAGGTGAGGGACGGGAGGGAGAGAGAGGTCGGCCCGACTCTATCCCGCATTACTTAGGGTACCCCAGCCCACCTCTCCAACTCTCCCCCAGCCCTCGTCCCTCCAGTCTCGCCTGCCTCCTCCCCCACTCCTCCCTCCGGCCAGGGATGGAGAGAGGGTATCAGGAAAACCAGTTCCTCGGGGCTCCTTCCAAGGCGACCGCCACCCTGTGGTGGGGCATTCATTGCCTCTGCCCAAAGCTGCACAGGTAGCATGGGGACTGGCGGCCGGGCCGGGGACTGAATACAGACCTGGGAGCCGAGATTCTGGATTCTGTTGCAAAGGAGAGGGGTCCCGGGCCCCCCCGCACCAGTCCCCCGTGCACTACCTGAGCCTCCGAGGATAGGACTGACAGCCCTCACACCAGCCCCATTCCCCCAGCTCGGGAAATGAAAACTTGAAAGTGAAACTCGACACCGAGAGGAGCTGGCCACAGTCATTGGTTAGAGGCTCGAGGGGGGGCGGGGACAGCTTGGCGGAGCCGGTTGCCGGTCCCTGGTCCCTGCACTGGGAAAGCAGGGAGGTGGAGGACACCTGCCTCCTCTGGTCCTCACTCTGTCCTTCTCTAGGAACAAGAGCTGACCCGGGGACCCAAATACTGTATCTGCTAACCTAGGGACCACCCCCATCACCAACTCAGCTTCGCCTCCCCAAAAGTCCCCAACTCCGGGCCTGAATTCAGAAACAAAATGGGCGGAGCTTCTGCACCTCCCACTGCTCAGGTCAAGTTTCAACCCCATTAGCCTTGTTGGAGAAGGAAGTTCTTGGGCCTCTGGGCCTGGGGGGGAGGGGGGAACACAGTCACTTCTTATCACACCACGACTCTAGGATGAGCCAGCGAGGGGGCTCTGAGCCCCAAAGGGGCAGGTGATGGCTCCAACACCGGGAGGATGGGGAGATGAAAGCACAAACACAGACCGTTGGAAAAAACAAACCTCAGAGCTTTATTGTTCCCCATGAGGGGCAAATGCAGAGGGAACAAATCCCTACAAGGGAACAGATGATGGCTGGAGCGGACAGTGCAGAGAAGGGGTTGGGCAGCCCACATCCAAACTGCACCCCCAGTGTGACAGCCCCACCCCTCCCTGACCCCCTCAACACACCAAGACAGCAGGGAGCCCATGGTCATCGTGGCATGAGGAGGGACCCCGACTGCCATGGAAGAGGGGCACCTTGATCCGCAGGGCCCTCGAACTCAGACTGAGAACCATCTGACTACAAGGCGTCCTCCCAAGGCCAACGGGACACTGTGGTTTGGGAGGGGGAGAGGGGTCAGGGTGAGGGCAAGAGCCTACACTAGGGATAGGGAAAATTCCAAGACAGTCATGGAAGAACATCCCCTCTGACCACTCCTCCCACAGGTGGAAGGGATGCAGGAAGGGTCTGGGGGGAGTCTGACTCCAGAACTTAAAGGTGGAGGGGAAAAGACTGAGAAAGACTGGGGCCCCCCTACTTGTAGATGAGCCCCCAAAGTCAGGGAGCCCAGTGGGGGGGTTCCCTACTTGGCAATGAGCCCCTGAAGTCAAGAGGCTGAAGAAGAGGCAGGTTGGGGAGCCTGGTGGAGTCTCCCTATTTGTCAGTGAGCCCTCCCAGGTCAGGGGGCAGGTCAGAGGGCCCTCTGTGGTCCCCTAACTTGTCGGCGAGCCCCAAGGCTGGGGGCTAGGAAGTGGCAGGCAGGTCACAGAGCCCAGCAGGGGTCCTCCTACTTGTCAATAAGCCCCCCTTCTTTTAGCTTGAAATAAAAGAACTTTTCCAGGGCGCTGGCACAGCGGCAGTACTCGCTGTCTGGGGGGTTGTACTCGCGGCAGTTGGCGATCACCCGCTGGAGGTCGGCCACAAAGAGCTTCCGAGTCACATAATAGCGGCTTCTGAGACGCTCTGTCATGGTCTTCAGGTCTGGGTGCAGGGATATGTGGGAGATGCTGAGGGGGGGAGGGGAGCAAGGGCACCCCAACATTACAGTGGGGAGGGCGGTTCCCCCAATGCCTCATCCAGGGCCATTCCCCTGTAGGGGAGCAGTGTGGGGTGGGAGGGGGAAAAGGGGGAGGTGTCTGCCCCTAGGCTTGCCCGAGGCAAGAGGGAGGCTGGGGGTACCATGAGAAAGGCAGCTGAGGCCTGGAGGGAGGGGAAGCTGAGGAAGGATCTGAGGACAGAGAGGTGACCAGCGGGCTCACCGATGGGGAAGCGGATGACCTCATAATAGTCTGGAGCCTCTGCCTTCTTCACAGGCTCCATGAAGGGCCAGGCACTGGGGTGGGTCTGGAGGGGGAAAAGGAAGGGACGAATGGCCTGGCAGAACCTGGGGCAGTCCTCAGCCTCCTGCCCCAGGAAAGGCTGCTCAATGCACTGGTCAGGGGATCCACCTCGCCGTCTCCAGCCCGACCCTCCAGTGGAGAAGCCTGGTCTGGAAGCTGGGAAGTTTTCTTGGGGTGGGGGTGGGGGGTTGAGAGGGGGATGGGGAAGGTACCTTGATTTGTGCCAGCAGGTTTTTGAGGGTTGTATAGAGCTGGTCGGGGTCCTTGAGCTCCTTCCTGGGCAGGGACAGGGAAGAGGAAGAGCCTTACGCCCTCTGCCGTCCCCTTGCCTACCCCAGCCCTACCCCAGGCCCAATGCTTCCAGTCAACACTCACCCCTTCTCCTTTCCCAAAGGCTTCCATCCCGTCTCACCTGAAAAGTGGGGGGTGGGGGGGAATGAGTCAAGGGTCACAGCCTTTGTCCCAGAATGTCTCTAGAAAGCGATCTAGGGGCGGGGAATGGGAATGGGGAAGGAATCCTCTGCCCTCTCTTCTAGTTCTCCCTCACTAAGTGGCCCCTTACCCCTTACTGGCCAAGACCATCCCCAATACTACAAGCTCTACCCAGTGCTGCCCCCCAGCGGCTCAGACACCAGTCACTCACGGATGCCAGGGACACTCTCCACAGGGATCTGCCTCACACCCTCCTTGAAGCAGCTAAGACCTGGGTACACCTTCCGAATCTGAGCCTGTTTGCGCTCAATCAGTTTCTTGATTATCTGGAGGGTGAGAAGTGGAATGGGGGCCTCAGCCTCTCCCCTTCCCCCAACCTCTTCCCAGAGTTATAGAGGGGAAACTGAGGTTCTTCATCTCCAAACTGTCTGAGGATTTAGACATGGAAGATGATTTAAGTCCAACTGCCTTATTTTACAGAGAAAGAAATCGAATCTCAGAGTGGAAGTGACTTTACACAGATAGTAAGCCATCCCCCCCCCCCCGCCCCAGCAGTGTAGAATCAAAGAAAGGGCCCCTCCAGGGTGGGGTTCAGCAGAGTGACGCCCTCCATTCCCTTACACTCTTTCACAATCCTAGCCCCCCATTACACACACACACCCACAGCTACCTCCTTCTGCTTCTTGATGATATGGGAAAGCTCAGTATAGGGAATCCTGGGATTCAGCTCACACTCCATCAGCGTGGCCCCCTCATAATCCTTGATGTAACCCAGGTAGCGACTTTTGGGAACCTTGATGTCCTTGGAGAATCCCTGGGAGAGGCACACCATCACTGAACACAGTTGTCATCAACCATGGCAGCTGGTAAAGGAGATCTTTGGACTAGCAGTCAGAGGGATGGCTTTGGAGTCAGGAACCTGGGTCCAAATCGTGCCTTAGATACACAGTGGGTCCATGAGCCCAGGTAACTCTCCCAGACCATGCTACAAATTAGTTGCCAAGCCGCAGCTGTGAAAAGAGCTTCACTACCAGAAGTTCCCCACACTGATGCATTGCTGGGGCAGCAGGTGTGTGTCCAAGGCCAAGGACCACGTGCTCACCTCTGCATCTCCATTCAGCGCTCTGGGCAGAGTGGTCAATCTGTGATCGGTCAGATGCACCCCGAGATAGCACCCCTCCACACTTTCCCCCTCCAAAAAGATCTTCACTGTTTCTGGACCTTCAATTTTATGGGTGGACATGGGACACTGAGATTCCAGCAGGGCAGGCCTGAAGGACTTGCGCCCCATGACATAGCTCACAACAGGAGAGAAGAGCGTCCCCCACCTCACCTGGGGAAGTCTAGGGGGCCAAATAAAGACCCACCCCCGTTCCTGCCAAGGAAGGGGAAAGGCATGAAGAAAAGTCCGCCACTGGGCATGACAGGAGACCCAAGCACGCTAGAGGCAGGGCTAGGGACCAGAGGCTGGAGTCACCTGCTTTTTGAAGTAGCCAATGGCGTACTCATCCGCGTAGGTGAGGAAGTAGAGGATATTGTGCTTGATGTGATACTCCTTCAGGTGGTTCATGAGGTGAGTCCCATATCCCTAAGAGGAGGCAGGTCACCAGTGAGGAGGGGGCCACTCCAGGGAAGAGGAGGGGGAGCTGGCATCATGGGGTAAGGGGGCAGGGTTAGGAAGAGGAAGGGGCAGGGGGTGGGCAAAGGTGATGATGTGTGTCAGAAGAGTCACGGGTCTGCGCCCACAGTAGGTGTCTCTCCAGGGCTTCCCCTCTCTCCCATTATTAGTGCTCTCTGCCCCGCCCCCAAATTACTCTGATCTTGTGACATTCTGCATTTACTGATCTGGGCCTACAGCACTGCCCTCCAATAGAGTATAAGCTCCTTGAAGACAACCATTTCATCTTTGTCTCGTATTTCCACTCTGAACGTGGTGCTTAGCACGCAGTCAGGGCTTAACAAAGGCTTGCTCACTTGAACCCAGTCAGACACGGTTGCTATTTGAGAATGGCCAGGGAGGAAAAGTTGTGGGGAGCAGGAAGGGAGAAGGGAAGGGAATGGATTTGCCAGGAGCAGATTCCAGAGCTGGAGGCTTAGCAAACAGAGCAAAAGGGGAGGGTGACTCACCTTGACCTGCTCATTGGAAGTGACTGCACAGAAGACAATTTCCGTGAAGCCCTGGGTGGGGAACATTCGGAAGCAGATTCCCCCAATGACCCGTCCATCTTTGATGAGGGCCAATGTCTTGTGCTTCCTTGGGGTAGGGAATGGGAGGTAGGGAAGGGGAGAATCGGTGGGGGGCACATCGTCACTGCTCCTGAAAACCTTCCATCAAGGCTCAGGGCCCCTCAACTCACTGCATTAGCTCAGGGGCCTCCTACTAGGGAGGCCAGCCTCTCAGCCTTCCTAAGGCTACCAGAAAGGAGTTCTTCCCCACCCTCTGTCCTCAAGGATTAGGCGTAGAGGTTGAAAGGGGCCACCTTTAGGAAACTGGGATCAGAGGACAAACTATCTCCAAAGGTTAGAGAATGGAATGGGATAGGGCTTTTTTTTAGGGAGGGAGGGAGGGAGGTACGAAGTTAGTAAGGGTCATGGGGGTGGGCACTTTTGGGCATATGGGCCATTCTGTGAGATTAGGAGTCATGAGGATTCCTTAGAACAACCCTCCCAGGGTGAGTGGAGGAATGAGGGGATTCCTAGGGGTCAGAGATCAGGATTAAAGAGCCAAGGGTGACTCACGGGTCAAACACAAGCCTGGCAATGTACTCTTTGGGCATTCGGGGGAGCTGATGAGAAAAAACATTCTGCAGCCCAACCAGCCAGAGGAGTACACGCCGATTGGCCTTTGGTGCCAGTGAATTTCCTATGACATGGAACTCAATGATCCCACGACGCTCCTCTAGCCGAGCAGTCTCATCTCGTGCTGCGTTGGCTGAGAGTAAGCTGGTCTGGGTGGGGAGGAATGAGGAGCCAAAGGGACAACGAGTTAGCACTCCCCAGCATGATGGGAGGTGGCCACTCTTGCCTGGCTTCCTGACTAAGATGCCAGGGATAATGCTGGTCACTCCCTCCCCCCTCACAGGGTCAGCAGCTCCCTCTACCCACACCCAAATACCTCAGGCCCAAGCATGGCCGCAGGGTCGGTAATGGTCAACATGACCTCATTGACCAATTCCATGGGAATGTCCCCCATTACTCGAAGCCGCTTTGCATCTTCCAGGGTCAGGTTCTCAGGAAGCTTCCTCTTCTCCCCTAGGACAGGAAGTGGGAGGGGAGAGATGGGCAGAGACAGAGCAGGAGATTTGTAAGAGGAAATGGAGAAAGTTGAGAGCCCGGGGAAAAAGGTGAAGGGAGGGGCAGAGAGTATCAGCTGAGGGACAGAGACAGTTCTAGCAGTTGGAGACTCACCGGGCATGGGCTCTGTCCCTCCAGGGTCCAGGCCAAGGGAGCTGCTGCTGCTGCCACCCAGGCTTTGGGTGAATAACGGGGCACTTGGTACAGCTGCAGCACTTACAGCGGCTGAGACACAAACACACATATCATGGAATGAGAGGTGGAAAGGCAGGGATGGCGGAAGGCTAGAAAACCAATCAGTGCTTCCATCCCCACCTTGCCCACGTTTCCACCTAAAAGAGAAATTCAGGCATCTCTCCCCAACCCCTCCCTCCCTTCATGTGGCTGCCACCCGACCCCAGTGGGGCCCTGCCCTTTGGACATCAGTAGGATCAGGAGCCCTACAAAGCTAGGTACCTGGCCGGGGAACTAACTGTGGCCCCTCTGAGGCAGGCATGGTGAACCCTGATTCCCAGATAGGGGAATTTTCCCCATAGATCTCTTCCTCCAACATGGACAGGAACCTGGGGAAGGAAAAAATTAGTCACGTGTGTTCCCCAAGGACAACAGAGTCTGAGGACCAATTAACCGCTCCCTACCCCCCACGAGGATGGTCAGTGATGGTCACTGTTCCCCTTAGAATTGCTACCATGACACAGTACAGTGGAGAGAACACTGGATATGGAACCAGAAGACTCCAATCCAACTCAACAAGCAATTCCTGAGCACAAATAAAGTGCCACGCACTAGAAATTTGAAGCCAAAATAAAATCAAAGTTCTTGCCCTTGAAGAGCTCACATTTTCCTGACTTCAAATCCAAACTGTGCCTCTTGTTAGCTGTGGGTGACCTTAAGCAAGTTTGAGCCTCGATTTCCACATCTGTAAAAGGAGGTTAGAATAGGTGGCCTCTGAGGTCCCGTCTAGTTCCCAAGATATCATTCCTCTGACTTCTCTTTGTCAGCCAACCTCAAAGGCCAAGGCCCTGGCTAGGCATCGGTGATGGGCAATGGATGAGCAATCACAGGGAGACATGAACCCTAGAGCCCAGCCTCCCCAGTAGGAACTACAAACTGCCTGGGAAAAACAGAACCTGCCCTCCACCACTAGGGGTTCCCAATGAGCTGGAGGACAAAAGGACACACACCCAGAAGAAACCCAGAGAAATCAGCAGCTGGACAGAATTACAGGTACAAGAGCTAGTAGGGACTGTTGGAAGGGCTAGAGGGAGTACAACTGGAATTAGTTAAGGAAGCCTTCCTGGAGGAAGTGCCCTTTGAGTCTTATCTCAAATGAGGAGGAGGAGGAGGAGGGCATGAGTTAATACAAAAAAAGGGAACAGTGTGAGAAACATACCGGAAATAGGAACAATCAAGCTTCACCTGGAAAACGGCTGCAGAAAGCATAGAAGAAAAGACCAAGCTGGGGAAGGCCTGGAAAGGCCCGGGTTCTCCTGTTCCGGGTTTCTTTTTAGGAAGGGGACACAAGGGGCTTGAATGACAAGGGGACGGGCAGATGCTGCCAGGCTGGACCCACGTACTTGGGGAAATGGGTAAGTATAAGCGTCCTCTTCTCAGGTACCAGTTTGTCCTTCTCCACTCGAAACTTCTCCAGCAGCTGTCGTCGGGTAACAGTAAAGATGGACCGCAGGAGGCTGCGTCCGAAGACGTGAGTTGTCTCATAGCGGGGCAGGCTGTCACAGCTTTGTGGGACATGGCAGTAACACAGCCACCTGGGGCAGAAGGGGTTGGACAAAGGAAACACACTGAACCCAGGGGCTTTAGGCTGGGCTTTGGGAGCCCCAGCCCACTTGGTCTACTGGCTCTATCTCTCTCGATGACCCCTCCTCCTCCGCTTCAGCTCCCTTTAATCCCCTCTTCTCCCCTTGGATTAGGTGATCTCTAAGGTCACTTCCAGGCCTAAACATTCTATAACCACTAATACATCCTAACACTTTTTTTTTACCCCATTTCCTTCCTATCCAGGAGTCCCTTGGTCCTTCCCCATCACTGTTCCTTCCCCAAAGCCTTCAGAGCTACCTGGTGTAATTGACCTTGTAGGTGGCGACATCTTCACCCTGTGACCTCTGCCGGAACTGGGCAGGAGTCTCCAGCTTCCAGTAGTTAAGGCAGAGCAGGAACATCTTTGAGAGCTCAAACATTGTCTGCCGCTCCCTTGGGGCCAGGTGGCTGAACTTAAACTGCACGAAATTCAGTACGCCCTTCGAGAAAGGGGGGGTGAGGTAAGCTCTGGAGGACGAGGCCTGGCGTAATCCCCATCCCACACCACCTCCCTCCCTCCCAAGGCTACTTTTGGAGAGCTCGGGGAAAGAGGACTGAAGCTGCATCTGCTTCTGTCCTCTCCCAAAGGACGGCCCTTCAAGGCAGAACCCTCTCCTCGGGGCCTCAACTGATTCTAGTCTGGCAGGGTCTCAAGTCAGCTCTTCCCGCCCTGGCCATCTTCCAGCTTGCCAATCTCTTTCACACGCCATCCCAAAGCCTCATCACTGTCCTCACCACCCCAGACACACCTGCTCAATATTGGGCTTCTCAAAGGGGGGACTTCCCAGTGACCCCTCCACTACCGGCCGTGTCATCTGTAGGATGCATTTTCTCAAAAGCTGGGAGAGACAAACAAGGTTTCTGAGGTTCTTTTGTCCTTTTCCTCCACTTCACTCAAACCTCATCATCACCCCTCCCCACCCCCCCACCCCCCCCATCCCCCCGCTCACCTTGAAGAGGTAGAAATAAACCTGCTTGGTGTCTGTGTCTTCTTCCTTATGCACAGACATGAAGAGATTCTCTACGTCCACCACCATCCCCAGCAGCCTGTTGATCTCATCTTCAGACACATTCTCCAGGTGGGACACATGGTCAGCTACAGGAAAGGTAGCGGAGAGAATAGTGATGGTGAGCAATGGTGACATACCAGTAAGGGCTCTCTGCTCCTTCCAATAAATGGGGAGAGGAAGGGGGCTCTCCTTTTTCCCTCCAAAGCCAAGTGGATTGGTTCCTTTCAGGTCTGGAGAGTTCCCAGCATGGGAACAGGGAACAGGGGTCTTGTTCTGAATTGACAAGAGTACCTACCTTCTTCTCTAGGCCACACTCCCACCCTTTTAGGGGTACCCTAGATCAGAGGTATCAAACCTCTGGAAAAACATTAAAATGGAATTTGGGAAATATTTAACAAAAGAAACAAGTAGAGTATGATATAGATAATGTTAACTTGCGGTTTTCTTTCTGAGTCTCTATGGGTCCCAAGGGATATTTCTATTTGAGTTTGACACTACTGCCCCCAGAACACACTTTCACATTCCTCTGCTCCACCGACCTCTTCTTCAATTATCTCTGGTCTTCCTGGGCTACCTAAATCAGTTCACTTCTGGTTCCAATGCAATGGCCACCCAGCCCAGAAAGCCAAGGGTTTCTTTTGTTCTTCCCACCCATGCTCCCTGGCCTCAGATGTGGCCCCTCTTGCCCCTTACCCAGGGGGTGTTCGCAGCTCCGGCAGGCCTCACTTAGGTTGGCCGCAGGCTGTTGTAAGTCCATTCGGGGAGCAGTGGGAGGCTTGGGGTTCTTCCAGCCATTACACTTGCAAGCATCGTTAGCCTGGCAGAGGTAAGGAGGTAGAAAGCACACTGCAACATCCATTCTCTTCCCTGATTATCTAAGGAACTTGTCTCCAGGCTAGGACTGGCCTCCTTGATGGCCCCTGAACAACAGTCCATCTCCCCTGCCTGCCTGTCCCCCATGCCTAGATCGTTGCTCCTCCCCCCTCTTCTCTGCCTCCTAGTTTCTTTCAAGTCGTAGCTGAAAGCTCACCTTCCAGAGGAAACCTGTCCTATGCTAGTGCCTTCCCTCTATTGATTATTTATTGATTACCCTTATATAGTCTGTTCCTACATAGTCGTTTGCGAGTTGTCTCCCCCGTTAGACTGTAAACTCCTAGAAGGCAGGGTCTCTTTTGCCTCTTTCTGAAGACCCGGCGTTTAATAAATGCTTATTGCCAGACATACTGATAGCCTGGCTTCACTCCCAAGGCAGGAGTCGGGGGGACGGTCTTTTTACAGAAGGCATCTTCAGGTGATGGGGGTGTGTGTAGGGGGGGGGGGTCCTGTCCCACTCCTGACCAAACCCCGCCCCCCGTTCTGAGAGGCCCCGCCCCACCTTGCAGGCCGAGAAGACCCCGAGCTTCTCCAGCTTCTTGGCCCGGGGCAGCGCGCGGACCTGCGCCTTCCTCTGGCTGGCGCGCTGCTGCTGGCTCAGGCCAGGCCGCGCCGGATCCCCCCCGGCTCCGGGCGCCCCACTCCCTGCCCCGGGCGCCCCGCTCCCTGGGGCCCCCGCTGGCGCCGCGGCCGGGCCTGGGCCGGGGGTAGGGGCTGGAGCCGGGGCCGGAGCCGGAGCCGGAGGCTGCAGGCTCCGAGGCTGCGGGGCCTGAACCTGGGCCTGGGTTTGGGTTTGGGTTGGAGCCTGGGCCTGGGCCTGCGCCGGCTCCGCCATGGCCTCCCCCGCTGCGCAGCGCGGCGCAGCGCAGCGCTGCGAGGCGCACCCAGCCCAAGGGCCGCATGGGCCGCCCGGGGCCACCGCGCACGCGCCGCTGCGCCGCGGCTGCGCTGAGGCATGGCGGGAGTCGTAGTCTCGGCCACCCCCGCCCGCCCCAGGACACACTTCCGGGTCCCCTGTTTTCCCCTCCCCAAATCCCCGTGGGCACCGATGAGGCCCAGGAGAGAGAGCTAACGAAGATAGGTCTTCGTCTACCCCTCCATCCCAGTCTCAGGATCCCGCCTCAATCATGGGAATGGCCTGGCCCTTGTGTTCTAGGCATGTCGCCTTAAGAGGGTTTGGGGACGCAGGTTGGAGAAGCCCTTTGTTCTGTCCCCGAGCGGCTTTCGGAGTTGGAGTCGCAGCTGGACAAGACCTGGGAACCGAGTGTGCGAGTGGAGACCGTGGAGAGCGGCGGGTCAAAGACCCTTGGGGTGGGAGAGAAAAGGAAGGCACCGTCCTCCCTGGGAGCAAGGGGAAGGACTTGATCAGCTCGGGAGGCACGATTATTGAGAAGGGTGGAGAGCGGACTCTCTGAGGCGCGGTGCCCCAGTTCTTGGTCCCGTACAGTTTGGGACGCGGAATCTCCAGATGGCGCCCGAGACCCTTACAGTGAGACAGAGTCCCCACCCTCTGAGAACGCTCATGGCCCCGCCCCTCCAACCCCCCCCCCCCCGACTCTTTTAAAAGGGAAGTCGAGGCGAAGGGGCTGAACCTTTTAAAAGGGTCAGAAAATGAAGTTGGATCCGGGATAAAAGTTGGAGCATTAAAAGGGGCTCCGGGATGTAGGAGACGGGAGGAGTAAGAGTGGGATAGGTGAGCCTGGTCAGATCCAAAGGAACTGGAGTAGCGTGAGGACCTGCCACAGGCTTCAGGTCCCCGGCATCCACTTCCTCTAAAAATGTGGCTCCAGAGTCGGACGCTCGAGCCCTACAGGTAGGGGAGGATCAAGAGACCAGAGTAGCCGAGGGAAAGTACCGAGGAGCCCGGGGAGGCTGATAGATGCCGGGAAGGAAGAATCAAGGTACCAGTTGAATCTGGACATCCGATAGGTTCAACCTCCTAGAAATTGATAATGACGGGTGAACAGGCAGAGGCATCGACTGAGTGGCAGGGTTGCCAAGGGTTCTGATCTTGGGAGGCACGGCCGACTGAAGTACCAAGATACTGCTGCCTGCTCCTACCCACTTAGATCCAGTTGGGGCTACATGCATCCTGGGGTTCCAGAAACACCCCACATGGACTAAGAGAAACCCTAGAATACCAGCAGCTTCAACGATGGGGAGGTTACATCCCTGAAGATAGTGGAGGTTTTAGAAGGAATTTTGAATAATTGGAGTAGTAGGAACTGCCTTGGACCCAGGTCATTCATGGAAGTGGGGGAAAGGGGGAAGAATGGAGGAATTACAGGGGTAAACTTTTGGTTAGGTTCTCTCGAAAAAGCACTTTAAAACTGCCCCAGGAAAATGGATTGACTTCCAATGGCAGGTGGGAAATATCAGAAAGGGTACTTGTCAGAAAAGCCCCTTTGCTTAGAAATCTCTATAGAAGAGACTGGGAAAGGTACTCCCTTGCTTATGAGTGGTAAATACTGAAACAGATCTGAGAAAAACCAACAGAGTACACAGCCAGTAGAGGGGATTGTGGAAAGAGGCAAGAAGCAGCAGCAAAATAATCGGTTTAATGCTCTCTGCCAGCCTACATGTGACATTTGGGGGGGGGGGGAGGGGGCGTCGTTACTGTAATCAAGGAGCTGAAGGCCCTACTGTCCTCTGCACTTCAGTGCTGTCAGATTCAAACAGAACCAGGGAGGCACTAATCTTTACATAAGGATCCCTTTGGGCTGTATATTGATTTTTAAAATGTAATATCTAGGTGGTGCAGTGGATAAAACAACCCTGGATTCAGGAGTACCTGAGTTCAAATCCAACCTGGGACACTTACTAGCTGTGTGACCCTGGGCAAGTCACTTGCCCCCCCCAATGTACTATCTATATTTTAGTGTATTTTTATTTCTTTTGTTAAATATTTCCCAATTACATTTTAATCTGGTTCTGCCTCCACTCAGGAGTGTTGCTGGCTACGCAGCTTGTTTGATACCTGTGGTGTCAACCCAAGAACCAGGGCTCCCACTTTCCCAGATAAGAAGCAGCTCCCTGGGTGTAGGACTGCAAAGCTTTTCAGAGGAGTTTGCCAACTTTGGGATGGTTTTCAGAGGGAGTTGCTTCAGCACCCCCTTTCGCCAGCCTAAACAGAGGGAGCTAGTTCTCTCTTTCCCCAGGCACCTTCCCACACCTAATACTAAAACTGATTTGACTCCAAGGAGGTAGAAGTAGGACCTCCACCAGAGAACAGTAACAGCTCTTTGTCTTGAATTCAGGCTTTTGCAAATACAGGGAGTTCAAATGACAGTTAGGAGGCTTAGAATAACTGCAACAGAAGTGTTGAAGCCCATTCTTTCTAGTAGTAGGTTACAAGAGGCAGAAGAACATTGGTGCTTGGTGTTCCTTGGCCACGGCTTATTGGTCTGATGGAATGGGATGGGACAAATGACTCTGACAGAAAAGCAGGGTGGGACATCTTCCCCATTAGCCGAAACCCAGGAGGTGTGGGGGTAGAGGGAGAGAAGGATGGGTAGGTCAGTTATCAAGATGACTAGATCCTGGCTAAAGCAGACAAGAAACTCTACCTTTGTTCTTGTGGCCAAACAAAAAGACATCTTGATTAGATGCTGGTGACAAACAACTACTTTCCAAATAGCTCCAGAAAATGAGGGAAGATTGGGGGGGGGGGGGGGGCGGGGAAGGAGAGAAGGTTGGTTAGCTTCTTCTGTCACATCAGAAGTTCAAGCAGACCCACATCTGCTTCCATAGGCCACAGACAGCTGGTGAAGAGGGGGCCAGGAATTGGGGTGGAACGTCATTCAAACACTACCATCTGGGCCACCTCCCCTCATGTCACATTACCTTTCTCTGGCTCAAAAAGTGGGAAAATACTTTTCCCCCTTGATCACCCCCTTGTTAATTGAAAAAAGTCTTTTTATTCATCTCAGAAGTTACTAGGATCTGTTTTTAAATAATAGAGAGGAACAATATTATAAAAAATAATGAGTCAAGTGAGAGGTTGGATCGGCGTACTTATATTGACAAGATACTGATTGGTTACATGTTGAAGAAAACATACAATACAAAATACAGAAAAAGTTGGTTCCGTTCCCTTCTCCCCCCTCCCCCCCCAAATACTCATCATTATGATTTGGTCAAAATAGGGCTCAGAGCCAGAGGTCCAGGTGGTAGCAGGAGATTTGGGTAAAGGGTTCTTGGCTGCCACAATAATGCTGTTTTTCTCTGGGCTGTGAGTCAGTGGGGTGGGGTAAAGGAGTAGGGTGGCCCCAATAAGAACCAGCTGAGGGAAAATCCTCCTATTCCCTTTCCCCCACCCAGGGCTTTCCTTCTGTCCCAAGATAAACAAAACTCACTCCCTGAAGGTGAATGAGGATATAATGAAACTGAGGTGCTACCAACACTTCTCCCAATCAGCAAAAGGGATAGGAGGGTAACCACCTCCCTTATCCCCCCACCCCTAAAAAATACAAGGGCAGGGAGAAGAATTGGGACATGCAGCTACCACCAGAAAAGAATAAGAGGGGAGGGGTAGGAAGAGCTGAAGTTCATATATATTAAAAAAGTGACTTAAGACTTAAAATTGAATTAGTATTTGTACAGAAAGGTGCGGGTGGAATAGCTCCCTCCAGCCTACGATCAAAAAATATATGGAGAAATCACGGCAGGCCCCCCCCATGGCGGCGGCTCGCTCTCGTTAAGTGCGATTGGTTAGAGTGGATTCCAGTCAGGTTGTTCAGGCAGGGAGAGGTGGGGGGCAGTGGGCGGGCAAGTGGGTGCTCAGTTGCTGCAGCACTGGCTCCTGCTGGTTGGACTGTTTTCCTGGAGGTCCACACCCCGATTCCGGCCCGGGGCACCAGGTGCATTCTGGGGCTCATTCTTGGGCAACTTCTTGGCTGGAGGGCGAAAAAAGAAAGAGTTCATATAACCACTTGTCCCAAGACAGCATGGCTAGCTGAATCCAAGTTGCTACACAGAAGCTCTGAGGGGAGCCCTCAATTGTAAGCTGATCTTGTCAGGGCAAAAGCAAAACCACTTGAGAGATAGCAGATTCCCAACAAGTGAGCAGGGTACTCTGGACCTCCACACTACATGAGATCCAAATAACTCTCAGAATTTGGGGTAGCAGATCAGAAATGAATGGCATACATGCGCTGGGTTACTAGCTTAGTTCTTGGGGTCAAGACCAACACCAGGGATGCTATGAGAGGGTAGATTTTACCTACCATTAAGGAGAAATAGTTTGCAAACAGAAAGAGAACTAGAGACTCCAAGAAACCGCAGGAAGGTGATAGTGCAGGAAGGGAAGGTACAAGAGAACTCACCTATTGCCATGAAAATTTCATTCACATTCATTGCTGTCTTTGCTGATGTTTCCATGAACAGCAAGCTGTTGTCATCTGCATAGGCTTGTGCTTCCTTGGACAGAAAGAGAGCAACGCTAGCTTGGTCAGAGACCTCAAAGTGCCCCCTCCTCATCCCCCACCCCAATGTGTACTCAGGCCTGAATTTCCTCTGATTTGAGCAATTTTCTATTCCATTACCACTACTCCCATTGAACCACTACTCCCATGAACTTCCCATTCATCCCACAAAATAGATAGGAGCCTCAATCACCCTTCCCCAATCCTACTTGTTTCTCCCATCCCTTGCGAAAGGGATAGTACAAACAGCTATATCCCCAAGGCCTTGCTGTCACCCTCAAACCCCTCCCCCCATCTCCACCCAGTCCGAGGAAAATCCATCGAAAAGAAAGAGGAGACACAAGGGACACAATTTCCTTTAGATGGGAGAGAGAAGAAAGGACCTTCTCAGCACTGATGTGCTTCCTTCTTTGAGACTCTGGACTCTTAGTACTATAAGTTTAGGCAAGGCAAAGCGAGGACAGGAGATGACAGGCCCTCTACTCACTTGGAAATCCACAGCTCTCTTGCTGGCCAGGTCAGCCTTATTGCCGGCGAGTGCAATGACTATGTTGGGACTAGCCTGCCGCTGCAGCTCTTTCACCCAGTTCTTGGCCCGTGCAAATGTATCCTGGAGGTGAGACAGGGGGGCTTACCAAAGGGATGTAGAAAAGATTCTCTCCCATTGCATTTACTACAAAGCTGAGACACTGACTGATATCCCAAAGCCCTCCCACTCTAGGGCAATAGAACTCAGAGGCAAGGAAACCAACATTCCACTGACACAACAGAAAGAAGCAAAAGTGATTTGGGATCTGCATACGGGGTGGGGGGCAGCCTGGGACCTGTGCTGTCAGCCTCAGTCACCGTGTCAGCTCGTTTTGCTTAACGGTTTATTTGACCCAGGAGAGAACTGGGAGGGGAGGGTCTGGAACTGACTCAAGTGAAAATAAGAGGTGCCAATAACACTTTAAAAACCAACATGAGTTCAAATCCGGCCTCAGACACTTAACACTTACTATCTGTGTGACCTTGGGCAAGTCACTTAACCCCAATTGCCTCACTAAAAAAACCCAAAAAACCCCCCAAAAAACATGAGAGTTGAAATGAAGGTCATCTTCTAGAATGTCTGCTTAAACTGAAAACTCACACATAACAAGAGACTGCTTACAAATATTACGTTAATATTAAATTGGCTTGGGGGATTCTATGTCAGTGTTTTTATCTGCTACACGAAGCATTTTGGGGGGCGGGCAGGGCAATGAAGGTTAAGTGACTTGCCCAGGGTCACACAGCTAGTAAGTGTCAAGTGTCTGAGGCCAGGTTTGAACTCAGGTCTTCCTGAATCCAGGGCCGGTGCTTTATCCACTGTGCCACCTTGCTGCCCCCAACTCACAGCATTTGAGATGGTAAAAAATAAATCTGACGAAGGAGGAATCAAATTTAGAATCATATTTAGAGCTAGAAGACCTTAGAGGTCTTCTGGTTGAGTTCTTCATTTTATAGATGAGGTAACTGAGGATCACAAAGGTTAAATGACTTGCTCTAGGTTACACAAACAATAAGTGGCAAAGGCCCATGTAGCTCTGGAAATTGAGTTCTGGAAGAATGAGGGAGAAAGAGGTGATATTCTTACTGTGTTTGTGATGTCGTAGACCACAATGGCTGCCTGAGCTCCCCGATAATACATAGGGGCCAGGCTGTGATACCGCTCTTGTCCTGCTGTGTCCCAGATCTCGAACTTGACTGTTGTGTCGTCCAAGCAGACAGTCTGTGTGAGGAAGGCCGCTGAAAGAGAAACCATCCCATGGGTTGGGGGGAAGCTCAAGTCCACTCACTATGGACACCACAGAGAAGCCCAACACCCTTTTCTAATATCCCAGGTGAGAAGAACTCTCTTACTGGGGTTCTGGAACTGAGGAGTTTGCTACCAAGGCAGGGGCTGACAGTAAGAAGCCTTTGGTTGGAATAAATGTAAAGTAGGCAGGAAAAGAAAATGGGAAAGTCATGATTGGAAGACAGATAAACAAACCAAACCAGGACACGACCTGATGGGGTCACAATGTATTAGGCACAGGTGTGCGTGTGTGCGTGCGTGCGTGCGTGCGTGCGTGCGTGTGTGTGTGTGTGTGTGTGTGTGTGTGTGAGAGAGAGATATGAAGGAATCTGCAAATGTAGCTAATAGGGAGTTGATGTCCAAAATAACTAAAGAAATAATAAGAGCTCCCCTGCTACCTTTGATGAGCTCAAGCTATCTGGGCCTACTCAACTGTATTTTGGGTACTGAAAGCACTGGAAGACCTAACAGTTGAAACTATGTCAGTGAAACTTGGAGAACCATAGCCCAAAGAAGCAAAGACAGCAATGGAAGTCTAATCTATGCCAGATATAGCTACAGTGCATAGCAGCACTCTTTGTGATAGTAAAGAACTAGAAACTCTGTCAAGGGAAGAGTAATTTTAAAAATTGAAAAAAAAATGATATGCTATGAACATAATGTAATATTATTGTGTGGTTAAGAAATAATGAATCAGGAATTCAGAGAAATGTGGAAAGATACATATGACCAATATATGTCATAACTATGATGATATAAATAAAAAGATTACAAAGAAATTGGATACTGAGTAACAGAAAACCCAATGATTATCCCAGAGGACAGAAAACAAAATTACCTCTCCACTTCAAGGCTGGGGCAGGAAGAGAGAGGGGAAATAGGTACAAACTGTGCCAATTTCAGTACAGGATAATTTTGTTTTAATTGCTTTCTCTTGTCACAAAGGTATGTTCAATGGGGAGGAGGGGGGAGAAGAGGAGTGAAGAGAAATGGACGTTTATGTTTAAAAAGAAAAGAATTTGTAGAATGGGAGAGGTCTCAAGATCAAAGAAAATATGTCCCTATTTTCAATCAAGGACAGAATGGATCTAGAAACTACAGACCAGGGAATATAGCTTTTATTCCTGGCAAAATTCTGGAACCTAGCATTAGAGAGATGGTTAGTGAGCACCTAGAAAAGAAGGCAGTGCTCACCAAGTCAGCCTGGCTTTAACAAAAACAAATCAAATCATGAAAGATGAACCCATTTCCTTTTTTGAGAAGGTTACTCCTCTGGTACACCAAAGGAATGTTGTTGGTATCATTTGCCTCCATTTTGGCAAATCATCTGATAAAATCTCTCATGTTGTGCTTGTGGAGAAAATGCAAAGATGTGAGTTATGGGATAGTACAGTGAGGTAGATTCAGTACTAGAGGAATGGCAGAACCTAAAGACTACTTATAAATTGCTCATGAAGTCTTCAGTTAACAAAGCTGAGCAGGGACAGCTAACACATTGGATCCCGAAATATCTTGGCAGGCTAAAACACTGGGCCAATTAAAGAAGATGGAATTCAAGAGGAATAAATGTAAAGTCTTACACTTGGGTTCAAAAAAGCCAACTTCAGATATAAGAGAGGGAAGACATAGTTGGACAGTAGTTAATCTAAAAAAGAACTGAGGGTTTTAGTCCTTTGTGAGCTTACTACAAACCAATGTGATATGGAAGCCATGCAAGCTAAAATAAGCTTAGGCTGCACTGAGAAGCAGAGTGTCCAGGACTAAGGAGGTGACGGTCTCACTGTGTTCTGCCCCCATCAGACCACACCAGAAATAAATAGCGTATTCGGTTTTGGGAAGAGACACTGATAAACTGAAGAATACCCTAGGCAGAATATTCAGGATGGTGAAAATCCTTCAGTTCATGTCAAAACAGAATCAGCTGGAGGACCTACAGGTTAAATAAGAGAAGAATGGGGTCTGAGAGTTAAAAATTATAGCTTGCTTCAATTATTGGAAATTACTTCGAAATGGATTAGATCTGTTCTGCTTATTAGCCCCAGGGGACTAAATTAGGAAAAGGGCGGGGGTTGCAAAGAGGCAAATTTAAGCTTGATGTAAAGAACTTCCTAGCAATTAGAATTCCCCATAAGGAGCCTTAGGAGGTGGTGGGCTCCCCTCGCCAAAAGTCCCCAAGCATAAGCTAGATGATCACTTGTCCCACATGATGTAAAAAGGATTTGTTCTCAGGTCTGTTTTTTACTTCATATTCTGTGAACCTATTCCTTTTAACACTTCCCAACTCTCACCCTGGGAGAGTTTACTATTTCAGTCTGGTCTCCTGCCATTCAGGTCAGTCATGGGCCACCATTTCAAATAAAAGAAACGTGAAATGTCATCTCTTGGGTAGAAGGAACTGTGGCAGGTGCTGGGAATACAAAACAAGGAAAGTAACAGCACTTGCCTTCAAGAAACTGGTCTACAGAGAGATACAGCAGCATTCTAATAAATACAAAGTGATCTGAGGAGGTGGCCCCAGGGCTGATCCTTGAAGAAAAGCTTCTGAGCATCAGAGATGAGTAAGAATACTCTGGGCACAAAGGCCCATTTGCACAAATGCACAGAGATACCTGTAGAGTTTGAGGAACCACTAGTAGTCCAGTTGGGCTGAAGCAGAGGGAGTAATGTAAACTTAGGTTGGAGCCAGGCTGAAGGGGGTCTTAAAAGTCAAGGCTAATTTGTTATTTTCTTCTGGAAGCAATAGGAAGCCACCGAGAGCTTCTGAACAGTGGAGAGATATGATCAGAGCTTTGCCTTAGGTGATGAAAGATGGGAGTGACATTCTAGGTTGGTTGTCACTAGACACTTGGCTGGTCCAAGGGCTCCCTCCCCCAGCCTTCAATTCCTCATGGTAATGCAAATGAGACACTTAAGTTCTATTACCCAGGAAGCCAAAGGTACGACCTACTGCATCCCTGGATGAACCAGCTAATCCCCTTCCCTTGATTCGACAACAGAAAAATCAGACAACAGAGCAGCGGACATAAACTTTGTAACCCTAGTACACAGTTTGGTAGGTACTCCATTACTGGAGCATGAGGACAATGTGGCAATCTGGATTCTCACCACTAGGTGGAGCATGTACACATGCCTTCTAAGGGAGATCCCAGAAGCTCAAACACAGACACAATCCATTTTGAGCCAAAGGATTCCTGGCCAGCTTTGTTCAAAAGGCTGGTTGTCACCTTCCTTTTCCTTCTTCTACCCCCACCCCCTTCCCCAAAGGACACAGGGTGCCACCTCATTTCCCCATCTCTTCCTCTTGAATCAAGTGCTGAGGAAACAGCAGGAAAACTGCTGATATGACCAGTTTGTGTCTCCAGCTGTCTAGAAGTCTCTTACTAATAACCAAGACGGGAAAAGACAGTAACTCGAGTCCTGGCGATCTTAAACCCTCCCCTTCATGAATGACACTCCTGGGGCACAGGCCACTGAGAAATCCCACTAATGAAAAATCCCTCAGAAGGGGATGGGAGCCTCACATCCTAAATGCGGACTGTCAGCTGGGGTGGGGAAAATTGCTCACATGGACCTAGCTTAAAAGATGGGGTAAAGGTCAGCTTCAAGAAACCCAGCCCTCTCCAATGCACCAGGCCAATTTGGGAAAGGAGTACCTGTGGTTGGGGCAAGGAGAGAGGCTGCTTCTTGGTCTCAGATCAATTGTCTAGAAATGTTTTTCTAGAGAGGAACCAGCATTTCTGCACACTTTTCCTAAGGGTGTTCCTGGGACAGAATATTCCTACCAATTCAACCTGACCCCTCCCTACCAGCCCTCCCATCTCCTCTGGCAGGCACTTCGCCCCACCAGTTGCTCTATTTTTTTTCTATCTTCTCCAAACACATGTTCAGGTCTCCCTTCCTTGTGGAGAGGAAACGAGCCTTTGACCCCTTTTTTGCTAGTTTAGCACACACCAAGGCTCTGTCTTTGTATCTCTTCTCCCTTGCTCTGCTCCATGCTCATGTTTTAGCTATCACCTCAAAGGAGCAGACTTCCAAATCTGCCTCTAGCACTGACCTATTTCTCCTCCAGACCTATATTTCCAAACATTTGCCATCTCTCCCTCTATCTTCCACTGGTATATAAGCTTGAGCAGATTTAGAACTGAAATCACCTCCTAAAATCGGCTCTTTTGTCCTTACCTGACTTCCTTGTTTTTCTTAATGACATCATTACTCTTAGTAGGCCAGGCTCCTAACCTCAGCTGGCTCTGACTCCTCCCATATCTCCTTGAGGAGTCCTACTGATTCCACTTCACTCACAGCCTTTCCGTTTTTACTGCCAGGAATCTAGCTCAGCACTCATGGCTTTTCACTGGCCAGCAGCTTGGTGGAGGGGCAACCGTACTGACTGTGCAGTCAGAGGACCTGAGTTCAAACCCCTCCTCTGATGCTTACAACCTGTGAGACCTTGGGGAAGTCACTTCACCTCACCACTCACCAGGCCTTCAGTTTCCTCATCAGTGAAATGAAGAGCTTGGACCAGATGGCCTCTCTGATATCCCTTCTGGCTTTATTTAAATCCTAGGACTTCTCTAAGAGCATTTTTAACTGGTCTCCCTGTGTCCAGTTTCTTTTCACAGTAATCCATCCCACCACTGGCTGATTAATCTCCACAATGCCCAGGTCTGATGATGTCACTTCCCTGTTCAAAAACTTTCAATGGCCCCCCACTGCTACAAAATGAAAGCCAAACTCCAGCCTGCCATCTGAGACCCTCTACAAGGTAGGCCCAACTTCTTTTCAACATTACTTGATGCTATTCCCCTTTATGTATTACAAACTAAACTCTCAATCCCAGAAAACATCCCTTCCAGGGCTTTCCTGCCACTGCCCTTTTGTTCAACTCACTCCTCATGAAAGGAATCGCTATCTCCTTCCACCTGATGAAAAGCTGCCCATTCTTCAAGGCCCATAAAAACCACCCACCTCTTCCATTAAGTGTTCCCCTAACTCCCCCACCAAACTGGAAGGCATCGTTTACTTTCTTTGGACCTGATCCAAATGTTTTATGACGCCTAAAATCTAGAAGGGAAGATAAAATCTACATCACTATTATACAAAGTAGAGTATAAATTCCTTGAGAACAGGGATTCTATCTTACTCTTTCAATCTCCAGCCCAGGATTGTTGCATGAACGAATGAGAACACTTTTCAGTCTGTGTACATCCTGCTTAGTCCTGGCCAGAGTTCTTCAAAATAGGGTCCCTTGGGACTTTGTTCTAGTTCATACAAAGGTTTTGTTTACTGCTGCGCAGTGCTCTGTTTCCTCTGTGTCTATGTTTTCCCTCACCCCAAACCTCAGGGATAGCTCCCCAAATGATTCTGTGAAAAACTGAAGTTAAGGGTCATCCAGGGCATGATGGAAAGGTCTAGAGTGGGCCTAAGGCGGCTGGTAGAATAGAGGCATAAAGGGTGAGGTCCGGGAAAGTAAGCAGCAGTCTCCTTCCCACAAAAGTATTCTCCTTACTTGGTTACTGGACACCCTGAAAATTCCCTTCTCCCACTGCAGATCCCCAGTCACCTCCCCTTAGTCCAAGCTTACCTCCGATTGTGCTCTCCTGGTATTCGTGAAACTGTCCCTTGACGAAGCGGAGGACGAGGCTTGACTTGCCCACTGCTGACTCCCCCAGTAAGACCAGTTTAAACTGGCAGATTTTGTTGCCAGCAGCTGGTCCGTTGGGTCGTGCTGCGCCTCCCCGACCCGCCATGGCCCGTCCCACAGCAGTGGCACCAATGAGCGTGGGGGATGGGGTGGGAGGCCAATACTGAGTGCAGAGGCACTTAGTGGGGAGAGGAGGCCTCCAACTGCAGAGATGAGGAGAAAGGAGTTAGTTCAAAGGAAGACTACTCACGAAATCCCTTCCTCTAGAGTCTCCTCTTCCCTGGATGTCTGCTCTGAAACCCCAGATAATCACCCCTGGAGTTGGAAGATTTCTGAAGTTTACACTCCACATGTCTCCATCGGATCTCAGAGACAGAGAACACTAGGCATTATCAGATGGGGAAAAATTGTGGTACTGAGTTTCAGGGAAGGAAAAACCAGAAGACCCAGCTTTCCTGACTCCTAACCTTGGAGCTCTCCAAATAATATTGCTTCTACATCCTAGTTCATTTAAACATTTAAGTACCTACTACATGGGAAAACACTGTGCTCCAAACTAGAGAAACGAAAGAAAACAAAATTCTATCTGCCCTCCAGGACTTTCCATTCTAATGAAGGGAAACTGCAAGAAGAAAGAAAAGTAAATATAAATTGCACACAAAGTACATATACATTTCTAGGGGAAAAGTCACTAGGAATTGGGGTGGAGAAGAGGAAATTAGGATAGGGACATCTGAGTGGAAGCTTGAAGAAAGCTGTTCATACTACTGGCAAACTGATATTGCTAAAACGGGAGACTGTATTATTCCCCAGCTCAAGAAGCTCCAGGAAACACATTTACTGTTGGTGGAGCTGTGAACTGATCCAACCTTTCTGGAGAACAATTTGGAACTATGCCCCAAAGGCTATAAAACTGTGCATACCCACTGATCCAGGAATACCACCACTTCGAGGTTTATATCCCAAAAACATCCCCAAAAAGAGAAAAAAAGGCCTATTTGTACAAAAATATTTATAGCAGCTTTTTTTGTGATGGCTAAGAATTGGAAATCAAACAGATGGCCATCAACTGGAAAATAGCTAAACAAATTGTGGTATATGATGGTGGTGGAATATTATTGTGCTATAAGAAATGACATGGGGCAGCTGGGTGGCACAGTGCATAAGACCCCTGGTCCTGGATTCAGGAGGACCTGAGTTCAAATCCAGCCTCAGACACTTGACATTTACTAGCTGTGTGACCCTGGGTAAGTCACTTAACCCTCACTGCCCCACCCCCCAAATTTTTTTTAAAAAGAAAAGAAATTACAAGCTGGGCTATTTCAGAAAAACCTGGAAAACCTTATGTGAACTGTATAGTGAAATGAGAACAATGTGCCCAGTGACAGCAATACTGTTTGATGAAGACTTGTGAATGACTTAGCTATTCTCAGCAATACAATGATCCAAGACTATCCCAAAGGACTGACAAAGCATACTACCCACCTCCAAAGAAAGAACTGATATTGATTGAACACTGAGTGAAGCAGGCTGTTTTCTTTCATTTTTTCTTTTCTTTGAGTTTTCTTATACAAAATGACTAACATGGCAATGTTTTACATAATCATACATGTACAACCCATATCTGACTGCTTACAGCCTCAGGGAGGGGGAAGGAGGGACAGAATTTGGAATTCACAACTTTAAGCAGCTCCAGAAGCTCTCTAGTACTTTGAGGACAAAATACAAACTCCTCAGTTGAGCATTTACTGCCCTTCGCGTTCTGGCTCCACCATATTTTTCCATAGTTGGTGCATATTACTTCCCTTACCATCTGGCCTGCCTGTAGTTTCCAGGGGAAAATATTCCACCTCCCAACGTTATAGCAGTTGTATTTCCCATGCCTAGAATGCTCTCCCTCCTGATCCAGACCATTTGTAACTCCTGGTTCCTTTCAGGGCTCAGCTCAAGTGCAACCTCCTACAAAAGACCTTTCCTGATCCCACCAGTTAGTTGTTAATACTCCTCTCCTTCTCCCCAGGAAGTTTTGTGTTAATTCTGTATATACTTTGTGTTTTATATGTTTACATATTGTTCCTCCTACTTAGGCTCTTTGAGGGCAGGAAATATTTAGTCTGTCTTTTCATCCCTAGTGTCTAGTACAGTGCTTAGCAGTTGTTGAATTTATGCTACAACATGGTCCTTGGAGGCATGGATTCAGTTCACCATATAAAATCACAGCCCACCACCTGCCATTTGTTTGTGTTCAGTCATGCCTGATTCTACATGACTGTGTGGACTTTGTCCATGGGGTTTTCTTGGCAAAATACTGGAATGGTTTGCCATATCCTTATCCAGTGTGTGCCCATTTTACAAAGAAGGAACTGAGGCAAAAAGGGGTTAAGTGACTTGCCCAGGGTCACACAGTCTAAATTTGGACTCAGATCCTCCTGATTCCAGGTCTAGTGCTTTAACCACTGCACCACCTACCTCCTCAACCACCTCACAGAAAATACCAGCCTCTGAACTGGGTCCTACAAGAAAAAGCCCTTTGGTATTCCGTTACTTTAGGCACTATCTGAAGGCAGTATACACTAGTAAATGGAATAAACCATCATGGATATAAGCAATTCACTCTCAATAGGAGTAAGTACTACAGTATTAGTTAAGATGTCTGCTAATCACTTGAAAGAAAAGCCTGTCAGCCTGTGGGGAACCAGGGTGAAAACTGCATTTCCCATTTCCATATACTCAGAGCACCATTTCCCCAGTTCTCTCTTTTTTTTCCCCCCCAGTTCTCTTAAATGCAAGAAGGGCCAAAAGTTTCACACATTCTCAATCACAAAGATGCATACATATTCAATTCAGAGCTTGACTGGCAGTCAAAATTGCTACCAATCCTCCTCTTATATAGAGGATTTGGGTTCCTGTTCTCCACAGGCATAACCAAGGCACAGAACTGCAATGGGGAGGAGGTGGGTGGGTGGAGTGGAAGTGTAGGAAGCAAGAATCTGACACTGCAAGAACTATACTACTCTAATAGTAAGGATTCAACATAAACCAGTGTTCTAGGGAGTGACACTTATGAATACAGGAAGTTAGAAATATTTTTTTTTCTTTTCCGGGGAAAGGGGTAAGTTATGAAAGGGATGTGAAGCATATTTCCAA
The DNA here is from genome assembly GCF_019393635.1 of Dromiciops gliroides. Classification (NCBI taxonomy): domain Eukaryota; kingdom Metazoa; phylum Chordata; class Mammalia; order Microbiotheria; family Microbiotheriidae; genus Dromiciops; species Dromiciops gliroides. The sequence continues at coordinate 180,602,004 of NC_057864.1, read as the reverse complement.
AAATCCCTCCAGATTGCCACTTACTTAAGGTCTCAATTAGACATGTCCCAAGTTTGAAAGCGGTTAAGATTTGAGTGTCCTACTTCCCTACCAAAATGTTATAGAGTAGGCAAGGAATCTCTCAGCTAACTCTTATATCTCTTCCACACCAGCATAGTACTCTGAATAGAGAATATTAGTTAAATACCTACTATGCATCGATGAAAAGTTTGTTGAAAAGAATATTTATGCATTATAGATCAAAATCACTCTAGGCATCTTTTAAATAAGAGGCCCATCTCAACATAACGGACACTTCTGATACTTCTCTAGCATTCTGGTCAAAGGACATTAGTTGTCTTGTAGCCTAGGCTATGGCAAATAGATGGGGAACACTAAGACACTTTTCTAGGGTCAAGGCTTAAATCACATCTGGATAAGTGAGTCCAAGGTCGCCTAAAGAGCTAAGAGCAGTAGGAAGGCTCCTGTCACTCCCCAAGCCCAGAGGAGGCACATAGCTCCTAGGTGAGGTTAGATGATTGGAGCGCCTATGTTACTGTTCATTAGAGACCACAAGCTTTCACAGCATAGAACCAATCACAAAATAAAGCCCCATATACCCTGGAGCAGAAGACTGTCCAGTACGGAATTCTTAAGTATTAAAAAGTATGCTTCCGGGAGCAGCTAGGTGGTGCAGTGGATAGAGCACCGGCCCTGTAGTCAGGAGTACCTGAGTTCAAATCCGACCTCAGACATTTGACACTTACTAGCTGTGTGACCCTGAGCAAGTCACTTAACCCCAATTGCCTCAAACAAAACAAAACAAAACAAGACAAAACAAAACAAAAAAGTATGCTTCCTTATGCTTCTACCCTAAGAAGCTGCCCATCCCCAATCTGTCTCTGGATTAAGCAAGTAAACATTTATTAAACAAACAACTCTGTGTCAGGGCTGGGGACATAAATACAAAAAGTACTGTCAAATGGTCCAGGCTCTTGAGAAGCTTATAGTCTAACGGGGGGTGGAAAGTTACAACACATTCATACATGAATAATTACCACACACACACACACACAATATAACACAGGGATGGAGGAGGCAAACTAATAAGTGCAGGTATTAGGAAAGGATTTTTGCAGGAAGTGGCACTTGAACCAAACCTTAAAAGAAACTAGGGATTCAAAAGAGGTTAGTATTCCAGGTTTGAGAGACAGACAGCCTGTGCAAAAACACAGCAACAAGGGAAGCAATGTGTATGAGGAATAGCAAGTAGGACACTTTGGCTGAGGCATTTAACATGGTGAGTGGGGCCTAGAAAGAGAGGCAGGAACCAAACTAGAAAAGGCTATAAATGCCAGATAGAAGAGGCTGTATTTTATCCTGGAGACAATGAGAAGCTATTGAAGCTTCTTGAGTGGGAAGTGACCATGTCACACCTGCCCTGTGGGAATAGCAATTTGGCAGTTATGGAGTTTTAGGGGGAAAGTAGTCTTAGCCATGATACCCATGGAACATCACAGGAGATCTATCCAGCAGGCAAGTGGCAATTTTCCAATGGACTTGAGAGAGAAGAGGAGGCTAGATATATAGATACGGTAGTCATTTGCCTAAAAATGACAGTTATATAGCTGAACAGAGCCAGATAAAACAGAGCCTTGGATCGTATCCATGGTTAGGGGGCAGGGGACTGAGAAGAATAGATAGAAGAGAATCAAAATATAGCAGAATTCTGAAAGGCAGGGGAAGAGAAAATATTTACAAAGGGAGGGTGGTCAGTGTCAAATGCCACAGAGAGTGAAGGAAGAAGACTGAGAAAAGGCAACTGCATATAGCAACAGAGAGATCGCTAATGGTTGCAGAGTAGTTTCAGTTTCCTGGTAGGAATGGGAGTCAGATTGAGTGGTGACTGGAGGCAACAGGTATATCAAGGCTTTCTAGGAGTTTGGCTGGGAAAAGGAAGAGAATTATAGGATGGTAGCTTTAAGGGATGGTAGGTCAAGTGAAGCTTTTTTTTTTAAAACTGTGTTTTTTTAAAAGGATAAGAGAGAGCTAGGTGTTTGAAGAAAGCTGAGAATAAGCCCCAGACAAGCAGAAATTGAAAATTATGGGTAGAGGATATAAGGGGCATGTTGCTAGGAAAAATAGGGAAACTCTTGCAAGGGTAATTCGGTCTAGAATCTTTTATATTCAAGTTCAACAGATTTTTTTTGAAAGCAGCCTTAGGAAAAATGATTCACTGGTTTGGGAGGAAAAAACCTGTATGTAGCCTTTCTGGATACTGAACTTTTTCACACTACTTACATTCCAGAACAGAGGTCAGGGTCCCTAGTATAAAGAAAGAATCCAAGAATAGGATTCCCAGTCTTCCTGTCCCTAGGGTAGATATGAATCCCACATCTGACCCAGCTAAACGATTAAGTTTCCTGATGGCAGGGCCCATGTTTCTTGTTCCTCATATTCCTTCTCCTTCATACTTAGTAGAATACTAAATATTCTATACATGTTTTGTTTATTTGGTTTGTGTTTTGTTTTTGTTTTTGCAGGCAATGAGGGTTAAGTGACTTGTCCAAGGTTACACAGCTAGTAAGTGTCAAGTGTCTGAGACGGGATTTGAACTCAGGTCCTCCTGAATCCAGGGCTGGTGCTTTAACCACTGTGCCATCTAGCTGCCCCCTATACATGTTTAAAGAATATATCCTAGAGATGTTTGTTGTTGCTGTTGGTTTTTAATAAACCACCTATTTCAGAAGGAAAAAAATGGGGAATCTTTGAATTCTCTTTGCTGTTGTAAGGGAATAGTAGTCTAACTAACAAAATAATTTTTATCTAACTTTAAAATTCACCAAGTTGAGTTTTATGGGGGTTTTTTTTGGGGGGGGGAGAAGGAAGCAAATGAATCAGTCCAATTAGGTTTGGCTCAGGCTATTAGAACTATCTCAGTATACACTGACACAGGTAAGTTACTCAGCAATATGTGGGATAGTCAGAAGAAATATTTAAGAATGTTAAACAACTGTTAAGAGATAATCTACAAAGTCGGTAAAGCCCAGGTAATGAAGAACTGACAAGATTGACCATGTAATCTGGTAACAAGAGACCTTTTAGGACAGAAGAGGAAATCCCCAGCTAACTAGAAACCTTTATTTGTATAGAAAGCAAGAAGCCAGAGGTGACGGCCACTTAGCTAATACAACCAAATCTGAAAGCTACGTGAGGGAGAGAAATGAATAGCTTCCTTCTTTGTCATTTCTATCAAACCCTCAATAAAGGATCAGCTCTTTCATCCTCTTTCCTAGTTTATTAAAAACCCATTTAAGTGTCATCAAAAAGATACTGTTAGAGAACAGAGAGTCATAGACTGAGAGCCTGGCAGGGATTTTAGAGGCCTAGTGCAAGGCTCTTCATTTTACAGATGAGGAAATGGAGGCCCAGAGAGGTTAACTTGTCCGACCCGAAAACTCTCCATCTTTCCCTGTGCCTTAATTCTCCTAAACCTAATCTTCATTCCCATCGTGTTCTCTAAGCACTTTTCTCAGGCCACTACCACTGCTCTGACGTCATTTTCTTCCCTCCAGTCTACTCCCGAATCCCTTGTCCACTCTGTCCTATTACTTTGAGCCCCTTGCTCAACCCTAACTCTGGATTACTTCTACCATTTGCCTCCTCTCCTCCTATGTGCACACCATGAAGGCAAGCTGGAGGAAGTCTTCCAACCAAGTTGACTGGGTATACTACAAACATGTTATTTATTTATTCTTCCCCAACTGATTTCCTCCAGGGCAGCTAGTGTAAAAGAAAAATATTAACTATATCTAATCCTAATCTGAAAAAATTTATAACTGGACTTATAAAAAATTATAACTTTAGAAAAAATTATAATTGGGCCATAAATCCTGCCTCAGTTGCCATTCAAATGTAAGAATATTTTAACTGACTAGCTTGGGCCTAATCTGACTGGAAGAGAAATGAATAGAGGACTAATCTGGGGGCTTTTGACTGGCTGGCTATCTGACTGCTATTAATTTAATATGGGCCATTTATAAAATTTCTCCACATTGCTCCACTCCCAAATTGATAAGCAAATTAAGAAGCCTCTTAACTAAATAATCAAAGCAGAATTTATTTATAAAAATAAATGTAAGAGATAAGGGTTAAGAAATGCAAATTATACAACCTATTTGCTTTTTTTTTTTTTAATTTTTTTTTATGGGGCAATGAGGGTTAAGTGACTTGCCCAAGGTCACACAGCTAGTGTCAAGTGTCTGAGGCTGGATTTGAACTCAGATCCTCCTGAATCCAAGGCCAGTGCTTTATCCACTGTGCCACCTAGCTGCCCCCCATTTGCTTTTAATATAATAAGGGCTGTTGCCGCCTTTTGCCTTAGGGTATGCTCCAGATTTCTCCAACTTTCACTCTTTTTCTCCTTCACTCCAGCTCCCCTTCACTTTCACTGCTCAGCTCTTTTCTTCTAACTCCAAGCCTCTTTCACTTTGTCAAAGCCCCTTACCGTCTAACTTTCCTCTCTGTACTGCTATGCTGAACCCCTGCATCTCTCTCTTACAGACCTCCTTGCATTCTCTTAAGTCATCCGGCATCCTCCAGACTCCTTGCTCTTAGCTTTTTCTCTGTCTTCCCCCTCCTTATGTAGCCTCAGTCTCCTTAGTGACTTTTTAGCAGCCTCCCTGTCTGTCTTCTCCAACCTCTATCTCCTTAATCTTCTGGCTTCCCCCTTCACTGTCTTCTCCCCTGTATATATATTCCTTCTCTCTCCTCAAACCTCGGGCTCCCTGCGCCCCCACACATGCCAAGCTAATCCGCCGGCCGCACTAGGGCTGTGCCCAGCAGGGCTCAAGGGGCCCGTGCTATGCTAGGGCCTGGCAGGACAAGCCTGGGATTTCGAGGCAGCCCCCCTCAGGGCATAGGGAGCTGGGGCTTTTTTCCCCCAGCCATCTGACCTGGGATCCCATAAAGTCCACGGGCCTTTTTGGCTCAGCTGAAGCAGAGGGGGAGGGAACACCAGCCTCTCTTACACAGAAAAAACCCCTGAGGGCCTAAGGCTTTTTAATCTCAGCCCAAAGGCAGGGCACACAAATCAAAATAAATTCCCACACTAGGTGGCACAATAGATAGAGCACTGGCCCTGGAGTCAAGAGTTCAAATATCACCTCAGACACTTACTAATAACTGTGTGACCCTAGGCAACTCAACCCCAATTGCCTTAAACATCTGGGGCCATCTCCAATTGTCTTGATGTATATCTTGCCACTGGACCCAGATGGCTCTGGAGGAGAGGGTGAGGCTGGTGACCTTAAACAGCCCTTCCTCACTCAAATCCAATTCAGTGCAAGTCATGACATCACCCTGATGTCATGGTCCTCTTTGAAAATGAAGGGGGGCAGCTAGGTAGTGCAGTGGATAGAGCACCGACCCTGAAGTCAGGAGTACCTGAGTTCAAATCCGGCCTCAGACACTTAACACTTACTAGCTGTGTGACCCTGGGCAAATCACTTAACCCCAATTGCCTCACTAAAAAAAAAAAAAAAACAAACAAAAAAAGAAAATGAAGGACAAGGGAGCAGCTAGGTGGTACAGTGGATAAAGCACCAGCCCTGGATTCAGGAGGACCTGAGTTCAAATTTGGCCTCAGACACTTTATACTTACTAGCTGTGTGACCCTGGGCAAATCACTTAACCCCCATTGCCCCCAAAACAAAACCAAAAACAAACAAATGAAAATGAAGGACAAACAACAACAGTAAACTTGCCCAAGTCTTCCTTACTCATTTAAACCCTAAACCAGACTCTTCCATGTCCCCCTCTCTGTCCCTCAGCCAAACTCTAAACTTCTCTCCAAAGTTACCAATGATCTTTTAACTGCCAAATCTGATGCCCTTTAAGTAATCCTTATCCTTCTTGATCTTTCTATTACTGACTACCTTCTCCTGATTAGGTTTTCATGATACTGCACTATTGGCTCTCCTCCTACCTGTCTGACTACTCCTCTTACTTATCATCTATACAACACCCACTTACTGTGGAGTGTGTCCCAAGGTTCAGTCCTGATGGACCCACTTCTCTCTATACTCTTGTTTTGTTTTGTTTTGTTTGTTTGTTTTTGTTTCTTGCAGGCAATGGGGGTTAAGTGACTTGCCCAGGGTCACACAGCTAGTAAGTGTCAAGTGTCTGAGGCTGGATTTGAACTCAGGTACTCTTGAATCCAGGGCTGGTGCTTTAACCACTGCGCCATCTAGCTGCCCCTCTCTATACTCTTAGTATACTTAGCTCCCATGGGTTTAATTATCATCTCTTTGCAAGTCCATTTACCCACCTCCAACTGCCTATTAGACATTTCCAACTGAAGATCCCAGAAACATCTCAGATTCATATCCCAAACTGAGTTCACCTTTCATCCAAACCAACCTCTCTTCCAAAATTTCCTACTTCTGTTGATAGTACCTTTGTTCTTCCAGTCTCCCAGGTTCAAAACCTTGGATAACTCCTCAATTCTTCACTCTCGCCCACCCTATATGTCTGATAAATCACCAAATCTTGCTGCCTCTACAGCTCCACAGCATCTCACGCATCCAAACCCTTCTCAATATTCGATCGCCACCTAAGTTCAGGTGCTCATCAACCTCTTGCATGATCTATCAAAATGGCCTCTTGATTGTTCTCCCTGCCTCTCATCTCTCCCCACTCCAATCCATCCTCCCCACAAGAAGGTAAAGTGAATTTCCGTTAGTACAAATGTATGTTACTATTCAACAAAAACCAGTGGCTCCGTAAGATAAAACAGGAACTCCTTTGGCTTTTAAAGCCTTTATAATCTGGCCCTAACTTCTCTTTCCAGCCTCATTATATAACAGTCCTCTTCCCACACTTTACAGTGGTCAACAGTCCAAGTGACCTCTCTGTTCCTCATACACAAATCCTCCATCCTCCAGACTTTGCACTGGTCATCCTCCATGCTTGGCAGTCACTCCTCCCTCAGCTCTGCCTCCAAGAATCACTCAGGCACTAAGGCTACACAAAGCACCCCCTCCCTACCAAGCTTGTATATGCTCACATATGCACATGTTTCTCAAAAAGATTGTAAATGGCCTGAGAGCAGGATCTGTCTAGGCACTTAATACATGCTTTATTATAAGCGTTTGAGTCAAGATTCACATTGAGCTCGTCTGATGCTAAAGCCAGGCCTCCTGCCACTGCTCTGGGCTACCTGCATCCTTTCAGCCAGCGCAGAAGCAGCTGGCTGCATTTTCTCTCTGGACCCTTGTACAGCCTTCCACGGCTAAATCCACACATTTGAAAGCATGGACAAACACACACACCCAGCACTTTTTATGATCTACTGCCTCGTGGTTTCTCCTGGCACCACCTAGGGATCATGTGAGGAGAGGAGTCAAATGTTCAGACAGCAATCACCAAGGAAGTGGTTCTTGCCTTGAAGGGCAGGTTGGAAGCCTTCCAGTCATGGACTGCCTAGAATAAATCCCCCAGGACTCCAAGTGTTTTCCCCACCCCCACCTGACAGGTTGGGAAAGAAGGGTATTCCCTGTCTTGTGAGCACCTGCTTGCCTCAGAGCCAAGTGATGATAAAAGTGATTCCATTCAGGAGAAGGTGGAAAAGTCTTGTGACTTCTCATGACTCCATCTCTCCCTAAGCAAGAGGTGGGGCAGCAAATAACCTTAATGAAGCCTAACTAATTTCTTCTGACAACCAAAAGGAAAAGAGGGTCCAAATTTATCTAGGGTGATACGGCAAGTGCAAATAATTCATGAGATCATAGAACTTAGAGTGGACAGGGTATTAGTGATGTAATCATAGAAATCATAGCACAAACTGGAAGGCACACTCATAGACCACTTACTGCAACCTCAATTTGACCAAGAATCCTTTCTACAACATCAGTTAGGGTAGAAATCCACACACTCCCCACCCACCCCCAGCAAGGATTGATTCAATTAAGTGCTAGGCATAGGGAACACAAATACAAAGAATGAAATAATCCTTACTCTCAAGGAGCTTGACATTCTCAGAGACAAATAAATACATATCAGCACTACCTGAATAAAAAGAGAATACAAATAAATACTAAGTAAATAGTTTGAGAGTGGAGGAAAAGCTTAAGTCAAAGTTAGTGGTTGAGCTTTGTCTTGAAGAGGTTTTATGAGGCAGAGGTGAGGAGGGATTGTATTCCAGGAATGACCATGGTCAGTTGAGTGTGATGTGTGAGGAATAGCAAGAGGGCCAGTAAGACTAGATGGCAGAGGGGCAGCTAGGTGACACAGTGGATAAAGCACTGGCCCTGGATTCAGGAGGACCTGAGTTCAAATTCGACCTCAGACACTTGACACTTACTAGCTGTGTGACCCTGGGCAAGTCACTTAACCCCCATTGCCCCGCAAAAACAAACAAACAAACAAACAAACAAAAAACAAAACAAAGACTAAATGGCAGAGAGCAGGAAGGGGAGCAATGTAGAGCCAGACTGGAATGAGAGGCTGGGAAGGGCTTTAAAAGCTGATGGGAGAAGCTTTTGATCTTGGAGGCAATAATTCCTGAGGCAGCTCACCCACCTTTGGACAACCCTAAATAAATGTTAGGAAGTTCTTTACAACCAACCTAGTCAAACCCCGTCTGTTACAAATGAGAGAGTAGATGGGCAGAGAGCTAGAATTGGAATCCAACTTCTTCACCCATGGCATATGGGCAAACAAAACTCAGCATGCTTTCTACTATACCACAGTGCCCGCATTCTTTTTTCCCCACAATTTTCCAGAGTGAAAAAAGTATCAGCCCAAGGCTTGAAATAGCAGAGCATAGCAAGACAGTATTAGGAAAGTCTTGAATTGTACTAGCTGAGGAACAAGGGAATCACAACTTTTCTGAGCCTCGGTTTTCTTTTTTTGTTTGTTTTTTTTGGTGGGTTTTTTTTTTTTTTGGTGGGGCAATGAGGGTTAAGTGACTTGCCCAGAGTCACACAGCTAGTAAATGTCAAGTGTCTGAGGTCATACTTGAACTCAGGTCCTCCTGAATCCAGGGCTGGTGCTTTATCCACTGCGCCACCTAGCTGCCCCGAGCCTCGGTTTTCTAATCTATAAATGGGTAACCCATCACTTACCTCACCCGGTTGCCAGATATCCTCTTTACCCTCATTCTCAAACTTTCCACTTCCTACCCCAGGAAAACAATCCTTGCTTGGTCAGGAAGGAGTTACAAAAAGGAATAGTGGGTCCTTTACTGGACACTAGTGAAACATGGAGCAGGAAAACGGCTGCATTGCTTGCCCCTTTCTACTGAGAAAGACTTGCAAAAGCCAAACCTTTGAAAAGGCCATGTAAGTAGTAAACTTTGGGGATGTGGGTGGGGTAAATAAAAGAGAACAGGGGCACAGCAGCTCTCAAATGGTTATCATGTCCCATCTACCCATGGTTGCTTAGGGGAATTCTGGGCACTAAAAGCAATAACAGAAGTGTGGCCCAAAGAGGGCAAAAAGAGGCTCAGCAATAGTACTGTATTAGGGACTGACTGAACAAGTTGTGATTGAGATGGAATACCACTGTGATATAAGGGAAGACTTCTATGAACTGACACTGTACACAGTAACAACAATATTGTAAGGATGATAACTGTGAAAGACTTAGCTGCTCTGATGAATACAGTGATCAAGACAATATCAAAGGACTCATGATAAAAAATGCTAACTACCTCTAGAGAGAACTGGTGAGCTTGGAATGCAAACTGAAGCATATTTTTTTCATTTTATTTTTCTTGCCTTTTTTGGCAACATGGCTGATATGGAAATACATTTTACATGACTTCTTATGTATAATGGGATATCATTGATTGCCTTTTCTTTTTTTGTTTTTGTTTTTTGGTAAGGCAATTGGGGTTAAGTGACTTGCCCAAGGTCACATAGCTAGTAAGTGTCAAGTGTCTGAGGCTGGATTTGAACTCAGGTCCTCCTGAATCCAGGGCCAGGGCTCTATCCACTGTGCCACCTAGCTGCCCCATTGCTTGCCTTTTTTTCCTTTCTTTCTTTCTTTTTTTTCTTTTAGTGAGGCAATTGGGGTTAAGTGACTTGCCCAAGGTCACACAGCTAGTAAGTGTTAAGTGTCTGAGGCTGAATTTGAACTCAGGTACTCCTGACTCCAGGGCAGGTGCTCTATCCACTGCGCCACCTAGCTGCCCCTTGCTTGCCTTTTCAATGAACAGAGAAGGGGCTGGCAGTAAGGAGAGAATTTGAAACTCAACATTTTTAAAAAGTTTAAAAAAATTTTAAAGAACAGAAAAAAAAAAGAATTCCTTCTACAGCATACCCAATTTTAAAACAACAACAGTACTGAACTGGAAAGAAACCTGCTAGATCAGAGGGCAGCAAACTCCTAATGCCTTGGGCTCTTGGACCAAAAATAAAATTTTGCTGACCACAAAACCATAAGTCAACAAACTCACATAATTCCGAGGTAATACTGAGACACCCCAGAGTGGAGCTTTGGAAGAATCCTTCCCAGCCCATATTTCCCAATGGATAAAAAGACGTACCCATCATCTCTCTCAAGACCCTACTCTTTTCTAAGGAACCAAAAGCAAAACTAATCTTAGATACAGTTGTTGGCAGGTTGTATCTCTCCCTTACTTCCTAATTCTCATTCTCTTTTCCCTAATTCAAAGAGCTCATGTACTTTGCACTCATTACTCTTTCTGCTTAACGGGTTAGTGATTCTGGTCTGAGTGTCTCCTTCAAATTTTCTGTCTGGTTCATAGGCTTCCTTTGGCTGAGGGGCACTGTTACAGGCTGCATGACCAGCTGATTAAGAGAAAACAGTTCACTTAGAGAGACCCACCCTAGCCCAAGAAGCAGGTGACATCACCAAAAGGGAGCCAGAAGAAACAATCTTTGGCACTTGTCAATTCACTACAAATCTCTAGTTAAAAAATGTTCCTTGCTGGGAAGTTTATACTGCAAGATCTGGGAGGCAAGGAGATATAGACAACTCATCAATTCAAGGAGAGCAAAAGTAAAAGGACCTAGAGGGGATATGACAGTCCCAAAGGCCAATGGTGGGTGAAGAAAGCTGAGCTGGGATGTCATGAATACTTTAGTGACTCAGGCCAGCTAGAGAGAGAGTTTATTTATGCAACTGGAAGAGCACAGCTCTTCAGAAAAGGGGGGGAAATGCCCCTCACTTACATTTGGGAATAGAGAACAGACTGGTCAAGTGGGGCTGCCTGTTCCTCTAACCAGATTCCAAACTCTACAGAATCAAAGGATGTTATTAAATGAGAAAAAAATTCTCTCCCCCTAAAGTGGCTCTCATGGTGATTACAACCAAAGGAAAAATGTTAAGGATATCAGTCACTAATGTGTTTTTGTTTGTACTCTTCTGGAGATCCCTACACGCACTAGTTGAAAGGACTTTGATTTTTAATAATCTTGAGCAAAAACAATGCAAATACGTAATTTCTATCCAACATAATGAAAACTCAGAGAAGTGGTAAGAAACCAATCCCTATTATATGTATAGTTAGTTTTTATTTTCTTCTCTCCTAACAGGCAGGGGGGACAGGCCCCTGAAACAAAAGATCTTTTTAAAAGGCAATTAAAAAATACTAACTCATTAGAAACAAATGAAGAGGACCAAAGCAATCAGACATTAAGGGTATATGTAAAGAAGTATGATGGTTGTGCATATTAAGGACATATTTATTGTTTAAAATGAAAACTTGACTGTGGGTTTCAGTGCTTTAATTTCTGTCAGGATTGGTCCAAGCAGCAATATTCAGAACTACAATTCAAGTTTTAGTAACAAAGTCACCTAGGAGAAAAAGGAAGTTATGTCCTGAGTGCTGTAGGCAGTATAGGCATATTTTGCAAGACAAAATCAGAGGGAAAGGAAAATTAAGAGGGAATTGTTGGATGTACCTGGGATTCAGGAAAACCCACAAAACAAGGTCTCTGACAGAATGGAATCAGGTGGTTCAGCTAGTTAGAAACTGACAGGTCACACATCCCAGCAACCCCCAGGGGGGTAGTTCTAGAAAAGGGGTTCTTAACCTTTGTGTTCTACACCCCTTAGGCAGTCTGGTGATATCTATAGCCCTCTTCTCAGAACACCCCCCCCCCTTTTTGGTGGAGCAATGAGGGTTAAGTGACTTGCCCAGGGTCACACAGCTAGTAAGTGCTTTATCCACTATGCCACCTAGCTGCCACCCCACCCCAATCACATTTTTTTTTGTTGTTTTTTGGGTTTTGGGGGGGAAGGCAATTGGGGTTGAGTGACTTGCCCGGGGTCACACGGCTAGTAAGTGTTAAGTGTCTAAGGCCAGATTTGAACTCAGGTCCTCCTGAATCCAGGGCCGGTGCTCTGCCACTGCGCCACCTAGCCGCCCCTCCCCCATCACATTTTAAAATGCATAAAATACATAGCATTGCCAATGGCCTCCTCAGCACTTAGCAAAGTGCCTGACACAATCAGTGCTTAACAATGTTGATTGATTGACAAAAGAAGTCAGTTATTCTTAAATATAGTTATCAAAGTAATCAAAAAACAAGTTCATAGACCACTTTCAAGAAGATCTGGTCCGGAGAACAGAGGAGAAGTCTGCTATGGATACTCACTGTCTGAGTTTTAAGAGTACATGACCCTTGCAAGGTAGGGGTTGCTACTACTAGGAAGAGAATCACAACTGACATATAACCTTAGCAAAGGCCCCACTTTGAGAGGGAATAAGAGTGACTAATTGTTTGAAAAGATGTACCCATGATAAGAGATTGAACACATTTGTCCCCCTTCAGAGAAGATATATATAAATATCCTTGACCCCCAACCTGCCCAATGCCTTGCTCTGTAACAGTGTCTTATGCTATTCAAAAATTCTCCTTTGGGGGCAGCTAGGTGGCACAGTGGATAAAGCACTGACCCTGGATTCAGGAGGACCTGAGTTCAAATCCAGCCTCGAACACTTGACAATGACTGGCTGTGTGACCCTGGGCAAGTCACTTAACCCTCAATGCCCTGCAAAAAGAAAAACAAAAAAATTCTCCTTTACATGGTGACTCCTGGAGGCTAGGTTCCTGAAGCCTACTGAGCAGAGTGGTTTAAACCACTCTCCCATGGAGGAGTTAAAGGAAAGCCAGCATGCAGATGTGCAGAGGTTTCACACAAACCAAACATGCAGCTACCAAACACACAGGGAAATCTGAACCTGGAGTTTTGCCAAAATTAAGCAGACAGAACACAACTGATCTCTGTGAAGATTTCCCTTATGCCTGAAAATCGGTGTGACACCGAGAAAGGTGCCAAGCAGGGTAAAGTGAGGAACAATCTCTTGAGATATGGAGCCACGGCTTTCCAGGACACTGCCCCAGCCTCCTGACAACACAAAGATGTCAAAACATCCTTTCCCCTAATCCTAACTTCCTCATTTCTGGGCCCCAGTGGAAAGACCAGCTCTCAGGGAAGGCCTGGCCAATAGCAGTAATCATTTCTAACTTTCTGGTCACTGGACAGGAGCCTCAAAGAGGGGATCTCACTTCTTTTTCCCCATCTCATGCCCAATCCAAGCCAGCAATAAGCCATTTCCACAAACCTTCTGACAAAACTTGGACAGTGATGACAAAAATGGGGATGGGAAGAAACCCAAAGCTCAGGAGGATGGGGCCCTAGATATTTACAGAACTGAGGCTAGTGCTTATATAACTATGAAAACACACAACTATCAGGATAGGAACGATAGGAACTAAAACAAGGCGGAGGGGCAGCTAGGTGGTGCAGTGGATAGAGCACTGGGCCTGGATTCAGGAGGACCTGAGTTCAAATCTGGCCTCAGACACTTGACACTTACCAGCTGTGTGATCCTGGGCAAGTCACTTAACCCCAATTGCCTCACCAAAAAAAAAGGGGCAATAAGGGCCAAGTGACTTGCCCAGGGTCACACAGCTAATAAGTGTCAAGTGTCTGAGGCCGGATTTGAACCCAGGTCCTCCTGAATCCTGGGCCAGTGCTCTATCCACTGCAACACTTAGCTGCCCTCAATAAGCATTTATTAAGCACCCACTATATGCTAGGTACTGCTAAGTGGAGATTCAAAGAAAGGCAAAAGAGCCCCTGACCTCTGAGGAGTTCACAATCTAATAGGGGAAGAAACCTGTAGACACCCTTGTACAAACAAGCTAGGGACAAGATAAAGAGGAAATAATCAACAAAGGAAAGGCACTAGAAATAAGAGGGATTAGGAACGCTTCCTGTAGCAGATGGGATTTTAGCCAGAATTTGAAGGGAGGCAGAGAGATGAAGAGGGAGAGCAACACAGGCATAGAAGATAGTGGAAATTCCAGGATCTGAAAAATGTTCAATAAACAGCAAGGAGACCAATGTCACTGGATCTCAGAGTATGTTGGGGGTAGGGGAGGTTAAGGTATAAGACTGGAAAGACAGAACTGGGAGCGCTATGTTTATGAAGAGCTTCGAACCTTCAGGCAACAGGAAGCCACTGGAATTTATTGGGAAGGGGAAGAGAGGGAGGTGGCATGCTTTAGGAAAATCACTTTGGAGGATGGACCGGAATGGGTTGGTTTATGGAAGGCAGACAAAACAACAACTACTGCAGTGGTCCAGGTGTAAAAAGATGAGGGCCTGCCCCAGGGTGATGGAAGGAGATGAATATGAGAGATAATGCAAGTATGAAATCAACAGGCCTTGGTAACAGATTAGCTAGAAGGTAAGGGTTAGGGGTGGTGACAGAGAGGAGTCGAGGATGACACCTAGATGAGCCTGGGGGACTGGGAAGACATCCTTGACATTTATATGGAAGTTTAGAAGCGGGGGTGGGGGTGGGGGTGGTTCAGTCTTGGAGATGATGAGTTTTAGTTGTCTACCAGTATCCAGTTCAAGATTATCTAAAAGGCAGTTGGAGATGAAAGACTGGAGGTCAGCAGGGGAAAGGAATAGATGAGTGAGATATTGTGAAGGTAGAAACAACAAGATTTGGCAACCGACTGGATATTCAGGGGGAGGAAAGGAGTCAAGAACACCACAAGACTGCAAGAAGTGGTAGTATATTTGACAGATGCAGGGCAATTAGGAAAGCAGGTAGGTTTTGAGCAGACGTTAAGTTCAGTTTTGGACGTGAATCTGAGAGGCTTCTGGGACACTGGTCTGAAATGTCTATCAGGCAGTTGGAGTTGTGTCAACGGAGTTCAGGAGAGACGCGGGAACTGATTATATAGATTTGGAAACCATCTGCAAGGAAAAAATAATTAAACCCACAGAAGCTGATGAGGTCACCAAGTGAGAAAATGTATAGAGAAGATAAGGGGGGTGTCAGAGAGAGCCTTGGGGTATAACTTAAGGAATATAATATGGAACATGAACTAAGCAAAGGTGACTAAAAAGGAATGATCAAAATGGGTAGGAGATTTCGTTCTGATTCTTCTTTCACAACATGATTAATGTGAAAATATGTTTAATGTGATTGTATATATATAACCTATATCAGATTTCTTTGTCTGGAGGAGGAGGGAGGGAAGGAGAAAAATTTGGAACTCGAAATATTATTTTTTAAAATGATGAAAAGTATCTTTACATATAACTGGGGGAGAAATACTATTAAGATTGGGGAAAAAAAAGAAAGAAAGAAACAGGTAGGAGAACCAAGAAAGAATAATGTCATCAAGCCTCAGAAAAGAAAGTGTCAAATGCTGCAGACTAGTCAAGGAGGATAAGGATGAGATCATCAGGTTAGGCGATTAAAAGATCACTGTTAAATAGATGTGGAACCTGAATATCAAAGATCTTACCATAAAAAAAATTAATTAGTATAGAAGCAGGTGACACACCTTTCAGAGCTATAAGTGAGATAAGAATGAATTCTTAACTAAACAAGAAACAGAGGCAGTTACAAAATAAAACAGATCATTTTAATTACATGAAATTGAAAAGCTTTTGCACATACAAAATTAATGCTTCTAGGATAAGAAGAGAAGTGGTCAACTGGGAACAAATATTTGTATCAAATTTCTTGGATGAGGGTTTGGTATTTAAGATATATAGATAATGGAAATATATATGTAAGACCACAAGGTATTCCTTAGAAGACACATGGTCAAAGGACATGAGCAAACATCTTCACAGAAGAATTACAAGCTATTAACAACCATGGAAAAGAATGCTCCAAATCACCAATAGGAAGAGAAACCAAAACAACAACTTTCACTTCACATTCTGCAAACTGGCAAAAATGACAAATGGCAACAATTTTGGACGGATTGTGGAAGAACAGGAAGAGTAATGCATTGTTGGTGGATCTGTGAAATTGTACATCCATTTTGGATAGTAATTTGGAATTATGTAAAAATGAAGTAACTAAAAAGGCAATACCCTTTGAACCTGAAACTCCATTACTAGGTTAATACCATAGAGAAGACATGGATAAGAAAGTCCCCAAATACTCCAAAATACTTAAAGCAGCACTTCTTGTGATAACTAAGAATTGAAAACAAAGCAGATAGATACCCACCAACTGGGGAATGGCTAAACAAATCGTGGTACATGAATGTTATGGAAAATTACTGTGCTATTGGAAAGCTCTACACCAACCAATGAAGAGTGATTTCAGCAGAGCCAAGAAAACAATATATACAGTAACTACTGTAATGTAAATAGAAAGATACACCAAAAAATAAAAAGTAAATGTAACAAAATTATAAAGATCATGCAGGTGGGAAGGTCCACAGGTGTTACACACTGGACATGTTTTTCTTTTTTTTTCTTTTTTCTTTTTTTTTTGTCGGACATGTTTTTCAATGTATCAATCGGTTGTGCTGACTTTTTTTTTTCCTCTCTAAAAAAAGAAACCCATTTGTCATATGAGATGGCCCTGTGACAGGGGGAGGGCTACATGAGATAACTGGTAATGTAAGAAATAGAAAATATAAATAAAAATTTGTTTTTAAAAATTGATCATTGATAACCTTAGAGACAGTAGTTCTAAGTGCTGAGATCAGAAGTCAAATTGGAAGGAAATGAAAAGTGAGGGAGAGGAAAGGAAGTAGAAGCAATAAGTATGAATAGTTTTGTTCTAGGAGTTTGAGAAAGAAGAGATATAGAAAGCAATGGTAGGGTCTAGTAAGGATTTTTTTTCCCAGAACAAGAGGGAGGGTAACTCGGGCATTTTTGCAGGCAGCAAGAAAAGAACCAGTACATAAGAAGAGAAGGGGCAGAATGATCATGGGGAAAACCTGCTAGAGAAGCCAGGAGGGGATGAAATCCAGGGCATGTGGAGAGGAGCCAGCCTTTGTGAGAAAAGCTGCCTCTCTTCACCAGAGAGAGTAAAGAGTCGGGATGAGGTTAGGACGTCTGAGTTGTAGAGAAAGGGACAAGACAGAGTTACTTCTATGTTCTCAGTAAAGCAGAAGGGAAGGTCCAAAGGGTGGGGGCAGGGAATGGTGTGGAAGGCTTAAGGAGAAAAGAGGTTTAGGACAAAGGGGAATGGGATAGGGAAGCAATCA
The DNA here is from genome assembly GCF_019393635.1 of Dromiciops gliroides. NCBI lineage: Eukaryota > Metazoa > Chordata > Mammalia > Microbiotheria > Microbiotheriidae > Dromiciops > Dromiciops gliroides. The sequence continues at coordinate 180,584,509 of NC_057864.1, read as the reverse complement.
GGGAGGAGGAAAAGGAGGTAAGTTGAGTGTAGTGGACCCACTGACCTGTAGGTCATGATTTCCTCCAGTTTCACTGAGTAGCACATGAGAAAGAAGGGAGGAAGTAGTGGTTTGCTGCTGAGTTGCTGGCCTCCCAATTCTTGATGTTAGTAGGAAAATCTACTTGTCATCGTTAATAAAAAAAAAAATGGGGCAAGGAAGAGCTGCTAAGTGAAGGGATCGCTGACTTTAAATTCTATAAGGGCAATGAGTAAATTGATATTAGCGTCTCTTCCTCACCACAATAGGTTACTGGTATAGGAGAGGCTATTAAGGGTTGTTCTGCCACTTGAATCCCAGGCCTCCTTTAAAATTCAGCTCAAAAGCCACCTGCTTCTGGAAGTCTTTCCTGACACCCCACCTCCCAAAATTACTTTTGTATTTACCCATCTATCTACCTGTTTCCTCCACTGTGGAATATCAGTTCCTCGAAAGCAGTTTCACTGAACAAACATAAATGAAATGAAACAGCTCCTGCCCTCTAAGAATGAACATTTCCGTGGGGCGAGAAGGACAAATCAATCAGGACAGACATCCAGAGGGAAGTCTCTGTTTTGAAATCAGAGGAAGAACACTGAACTCCTCTGCCTTCACCAGCACAGTCCCTCTCTTCAACTGGACTCTGCTTTTTGTATTCCCAGCGCTTAGCACATAGTAGGCACTTAATGTTTATTGACTGATTAACTGGACTCATTTCCCAGAGTATCGAGAACACACAACCCTCCCCAGTGGTTAACAAGATCTTTCATGGGGGCAGCTAGGTGGTACAGTGGATAAACCACCAGCCTTGGATTCAGGAGGATCTGAGTTCAAATCTGACCTCAGACATTTGACATTTACTAGCTGTGTGACCCTGGGCAAGTCACAACCCTCATTGCCCCGCAAAAACAAAACAAAACAACACCCCACCCAAAAAAACAAAAAAAACCAATATCTTTTATCCCCTTGCCCCATATTCTCTCTATGAACCTGAACCCCAGACTACCAAAAAGAGCAACCCCACCCTCTCTAACCTCTGTTGCCTGCTGGCTCATATCCACAGAATTTAATGCTAACACTGCCAGAGTCCTTATCTGTCTGGCCCCTTCACTTCATTCACCCTCGGGAACTGCAGCTCTGTAATTAAGGAACTCCCCACCATTTTACACCTCTCCCTCTCATGCTCCTTCCATCTGACTCAGGTCTGGCTCCTTGTGGATGACGCTGCATGTCAAGCCTTGTAGTCAAGTACTGGTTGTACCTCTCATGTATTTTAACATGCTGATCCTGACTTGAACTGCCATCGTTCAGCAACCTAGCTTTCTTTGAGGTTCACTCTGTCCAAATCCATCACCCAATGCAGATCTTGATGGCTATTCTTGCTCCTCAGTAAGTTCAGTGCCTAGCTTCTAGTAGCCCTCTCCACCCAAACTCCTGCTCTCATATATGCTGATGTCACTCAATGCCTCAATCTACTCTACCCCAATGACCACTCCAGCTCAATGACACACAAAAATGGCCACATCCTTGATCTTGCCTTCACTTACAGAAATTCCTTTATCTAAACACAATCCCCCATTCCATCTGTCCCTATACCTCACTTTTCCCAAACTTATTCTTTGTTCTCCCTATCACCCCAAATTCCTCCACCCCATTGTATTTTATCAGGCCATTTATCCCTGCTCTGGCTCCAGTCTTTTCCCCTTCTGATCTCATCTCCTTTGTGAAGCAATTCAACTCTACACTATGCTCCACTCTTGAACTGCTTGCTTCCATGTTCTGTGCTTGTTCACACCTTGCCAAATCCCAACCCTAGATTACTCCTACCATCCATCTCCTGAGAGCTGGAGAAAGTCTTGAAACCATGCTAACTGGTTTCACTACCAATTTATATTACCTAATCTCAACGGGCCCTCACTACAGACCTTTTACTCCTACCTAATTCTCTATCCTGGGGCAGCTTTGTGGTGCAATGGATAGTGTCGGGCAGGGAGTCAGGAGGACCTGAATTCAAATTTGGCCTCAGACTCTTAAAGCTGTGACCCTGGAAAGTCACTTAACCCTGTTTGCCTTAGTTTCCTGTAAAATGAGCTGGAAAAGGAAATGGCAAACCACTCCAGTATCTTTGCCAAGAAAACCCCAAATGGGGTCACAAAGAGTTGACCAAAACAAAACAAACCCCAAACCTGTCTATCTTACTCTCCCAACCTTTCCAAATCATTTCTCTCAAGCATCTGATAGTACATCTTCTCCATTCTCTCAGCTGAGGCCCTTGCCTTATAGTTTGCCCTCAACACTAAAAAAATTGAGACTGTTAACTGAGAGCTCCCTGTTCTTCCCTCTGCCATATCTCACAGGCCCTTGACTTCGGAAATTCCCCACCTTTTCCTCCTTCCCTTCAGTGTCTTAGGAAGAGATGGCCCTCCTCACCAAGACCAACTCCTCTACTTGTAGCCTTGATCCCGTATTCTCCAGCAGACTGCCAACTATCATTCCCCCCTCTAATCTTCACCCTCTCCTCAGTTTCTTTCCCTGCTGCCTACAAACCCACCCAAGTCTCTGCTACCTTTTAAAAGAGCCCTCATTAGACCCCTCCATCCCTCTCTGCCCTCCTATATCCTTCTCCTTTTCTCAGCCAAACTTCATGGAAAGCCACTTACACTTGTTTCACTAGTTCCTCTCCTCTCATTAACTTAATCCATTTAAATCTATCTGGCTTCAGATTTCAACCCCCGAACTGAAAGTGCTCTATTCCAAACTCATCCCTGATCTTTTAAATGCCAAGCCTAACAGTTCCTTCTGTTTTTATCCTCCATGACCTCTCTGAAGCTTCTGCCTCTGCTGAACACCTTCTGCATTCCCTCATACTTATCCAATCTTCGTCAGATTCTTTTGCTGGATTTTTATCCATGTCCTACTCTCTAATTGTGGATTTATCCCAAGGCTCTTCCAAGAATATTCCTCTCTTTTCTCTGTATATTCTCTTACTTGGTGATCTCATCAGTTCTTATGGGTTCAATTACCATCTCTATGTAGATGACTCCCAAATCTATATACCCAGCCTGAGACCATCTCTTGAGCTCTGGTCCAGAATCACCAACTGTCTAAACATTTCAAAATAGATGTCCCAAATGTATCTCAAACTCAACAGGACTAAAACAGAACTCATTATCTTTCCCCACAAAACTCTCTTCCAAGTGTCCTTATTACTTGCATAGGCACCTACAACCTCCAGAGCCATAACCTCATTGTCATCCTGGAATGTTTGTCTTCAAATCATCCTTACATATCCAATTAGTTGTCAAATTTTATTATTTCCATCTCCACACCTCTTGCTCAGTCCTCGATTCTTCATTCACACCAGCCACAACCCTACCACAGCCTCTTATCACTTCTTGATTTTACTGTTGCCAATAGCCTCTTATTTGGTCTCCTTGCCTCAAGTCTCTCCCCATACCAATCGGTTCTCCCAAGTCACCGATATTATTATTAACTCTAGGACCCAACATAAATTCTTTAATTTAGCACTTAAAATCCTTCATCTTCTTATGAACTTCTTAAGAACTCTTGTTCTGAGCTCTGCAATCCAACCAAACTGGCCTACTCTCTGCTCTGCACACACAATACTTCACCTTCAGACTATGTGCCTTTGTACTAGCAGTCACCCCCCACCTGGAATGCCGTCCCTGCTCCCCTCTGCCTCTTGGAATGCCTGGTTTCCTTCAAGACTCACCTGGAGTGCTACCATTTACATGAAGCCTTTCTCAATCTCCCACAACCCAGAGCTACTAGTGTCGCATCTCCCAGAACTACATTGTATTCTTTTGGTATCTACTTTTACATGTTGCTTCCCCAATTAGAATGTAACCTCCTCAGAGGCAGGGATTGTTTCACTTTTGCCTTTGTATCCCTAGAATTCAACATAGTGCCTAACAACTTGTGAGTGTCCAATAAATGCTTGCAGACTGATTCAAGTGATAACTTGAGCTGATCTTTGAAAGAAGTTAGGGATTCTATGAGGCCGGGAAGAAGCAGAAGGGCATTCAAGAGCATGGGGACCAGCCTAAGCAAAGGCATAGAGATAAAAGATGAAATGTTTGGGGGCATCTAGGTGGTACAGAGGATAAAGCACCAGCCCTGGATTTCAGGAAGACCTGAGTTGAAATCCAGCCTCTGACATTTGATCCTTACTAGCTGTGTGACCCTGGGCAAGTCACTTAACCCTTATTGCCCCACAAAAACAAACAAAAAAACTATATAAATAAAAGATGAAATGTTTTGTACAAGGAACAGTAAAGTAGGTCAATGTGACCAGAGAGCATGTGAAGAAAAGTATTAGACAACAGGTTTGGAAAGATAGGCTCATGCCAGACTGTGAAGGAATGAAGTTTGTATTTTATCTTTAATGCAAGAAGAATCCACTAGAGTTTTCTGAGCAGGGAAGCAGGGCAAGGATAGCGTCATCCCTGTGTTTTAAGAATATCAATCTGGGGGCGGCTAGGTGGCGCAGTGGATAAAGTACCGGCCCTGGATTCAGGAGTACCTGAGTTCAAATCTGGCCTCAGACACTTAACACTTACTAGCTGTGTGACCCTGGGCAAGTCACTTAACCCCCATTGCCCTGCAAAACAAAACAAAAAAAAGAATATCAATCTGGCAGCTTTGAAGAAGCTAGGAGGGGCTAGAGGCAGGGAGACCACTTAAGAAGTCACTGCAATAGTCCAAGTGAGAGATTATGAGGGCCACAATGAAGGCGATGGCTGTGGGCAGAGGAAGGAATCGATGCAAGCTATGTTGTGGAGGTAAAATCAACAAGACTTGGCAATGGATTGCAAGTGAAGACATGAGGATGATGCTGAGGTTTTGAATCTATATGATTGGAAGAACGGCAGTGCTTTTAACAGAGAGAGGGAGTATAGGAAGAGAGCATGGCTGGGGGTGAAGACAATGAGTCCTATTTTAGATAAGTTGAATTTAAGATGCCGATGAGACATCTAGCAGGCGGTAACCTGGATTCCGGGTGGGAGACTAGGGGAAGATCTGCTGATTATCTACAGGGACATGACAACTGAACTCGAGACATCTCATGAAATCACCAAAAGAGGGAGAAAAGCAAAGATGGCCCAGGACAGAGGCCCGGTATACACCCATAGTTAGGAGGTGTGGGAGGTACAAGGATAATGATCCAGCAAAGGAGACTGAGAAGGAACAGCCAAGATAGGTCAGGCAAAGTAGGAGAAAGGAGTGCCACGAATGCTCAAGAAGGAGATAGCTAGGAGAACAGAGGTCAAGAGTGGCAACCGCTTCAGAGATCGAGAAGAATGAGGATTAAGGCCATTGGGTTGGACTACTAAGAAATCACTAGGAACCTTGTAAAGAGAAGTTTCAGTTTCAGCGATGAGATGGGAAACCAGTAGTATATAAGAGACTGGGAAATGAGTGGGAGAACATGAGAAAGTGGAAGCAAAGAGTGTAGAGAGCTTTTTCTAGAAGTCTGGTTGCTAAAGAATGAGGTTTTTCTATCCCCTGAACCTAGCACGGTGCCTGTTATATATAGTGTCCCAAAAGTTTGAATGCAATTTTAAACTCTTAGAGTTTAGAACTGAACTAAGACTTTTGGGATACCAGGTAGTTGGATTATTAAAGGTATCTACTCCATTCATTGTACAGAGATTGGAAGAGACAGAGAGAGAGGGAAAATGACTTGTCCGAGATCCCAAAGATGGTAAATCTCAGGCCATGACTTTAATTCAAGTCCTCCACCTCCACACATGAAACCACCAAAACCAATTTGCTTTGACTTCACCTTGTCCCACAGGCCCACTGCCCGAATCCAATAAGAAAGGCCAAGGCTTCTAACTTAGGATAGCAATAGCAAAGGGGCCCATAAGAGATGGGCAGCACCTTACTATGCCATCCCCTGCTGGACTGTGTCACTAACCCTCCCTCACTCCCAAACTGGTAAGTTCCCAAAATGTGGTTTACAGCCTAGTCTCTTCTGGGAGACAAGGCAATGTCTACTTTTGCTTTTGTTCTGAATCACTTCCATAGGAAGGCTTTTCCTGACTGCTCTCTCATCAAAACACCAACCTCTCCATGCATTCATGCTGGGAATGGGTAAAGTAGCCAACAACAGGGGACCTGTGGAGCCTTGTCCCAAAGAGGCTCAAATCTCAAAATGGGAAAACTCAGAACTCCTCCATTAAACCGTGGATACAAGTAGTATATGCTCCTTACATATCTTGCATAGAGTCAATGAACAGTTCTCAAGAGGCTCCCCCCCTCCCAAAAGGCAGTTTAATTAGTTGCCTTCCTATCTCACTACTAGAAAGAAGTGAGGGATTCCACTTGAGAGAAGAATTAGGGAAGTGGGTGTCAGGTATCAGACACCAACAGACCAAATTTCTTCTGCCCAGACATCACACACTCACTGAGGTCACCAGAAGCTTGCACTACTCATTTACTTCCACAGTCTATGTTTCCACAGAAACATAAACTGCTCGGGCTCAAAGTCCTCTCAGTGTCCAAAGATCTGGGGGACCGTAGGTGCTTCTAGAAGCTAGGCTGCTGAAAACCAAAGTCTTAGCCCAGCCACTACATTAAAAAAAAAAAAAAAGAGGGCATAGGCATAGAGTAGAAAATGGGTAGTGAGCCTAAATGAAACTCAAGAACTCTGCTTCCATCACTTTGGGCTCAAATTTTCTTAAGGTACCCCATTCCCCAAAGCCCTTCACACAGCAGAAACTCAATAAACATTTTCAAGTAAATACCACCCAAACTGATATGTGTTGTAGATGGACAATTCAGTTTTAAGCCAAGTAAGGAAATAAGGAATTAGGGACACATGGTCCAGTAGGAAATCTGACAAATGTGTGGGTCCACTAGCAAGTATGACAAGTACATATACTCTAAAGTTTCATTTTCTTGTATCTGCTATAGTTTTACTTTTTTTTTTTTTTTTGCAGGGCAATGAGGGTTAAGTGACTTGCCCAGGGTCACACAGCTAGTAAGTATCAAGTGTCTGAGGCCGGATTTGAACTCAGGTACTCCTGAATCCAGGGCCGGTGCTTTACCACTGTGCCATCTAGCTGCCCCATATCTGCCATAGTTTTGATCCCCTTAAAATGGTGGCTCCACAACACTCAATTTTTTTTGGGGGGGAGGGCAGGGCAATGAGGGTTAAGTGACTTGCCCAAGGTCACACAGCTAGTCAGTATCAAGTATCTGAGGCTAGATTTGAACTCAGGCCCATCCAGGGCCCATGCTTTATCCACTGAGTCACCTAGCTGCCTCCACAACACTCAATTTTCACAATCATTCTACCAATGGCATGACCTCTAAGATCCATGTCCACTGCAACTAATTAATGTACATTAATATGTACATTCTCTTTCTCTCTCTCTAAAATTGAAAATTTTAATGCAGCAAACTGTATATTTTGTCTCCATATACAACTTTTGCCTTGAGTTTTCCCTAACACAAACCCTTCAATCTAACTCATTCTAAAATGGTAATGGTAATAATCTGCTTAAGAAGGCTGCCTTCTCAAAGTCTAATTTCCGCATGGGATAACTGTCTCATTGCTCAAAGGCCCTAGTTCTGACTCCAGAGGACTTAGTGCCAAAAATCAATAATGAGGAAGACAAGGAAAGGTGATACTCATATATTATGAGCAACTCAGGGAAAGGGGAGAACTAGGAGAAATAACAACTCCCAATTCTGTAGGCTCCAAGCCATTTAAAAAGCTTTACTCTATATAATACCTTAAAAGAAAAGCCCTTCACAGCCTCAAAACTCCTTTTCATGAATGGGAAAGACTTGTTTTTAAAGGGAATTCTAGTTCTTGTTAATTGTCTTTCCTTTCCCCCTCCAAAATGAACAAAAACAAAAACAACCTTCACTGAAGATGCTGGAAACTTGGAAATGGGAGTCAAACACCACTGAATTCACAGCAACTCAGAACAAACGGGGTTAGGAGGACAGCCCAGTCTCAATTCTACACTATTCAGATTCCCTCAGGATGCTTCTAACATGTTAATACATTACCTAAAGTGAATGCAAAGCTACAAAAAGAACATGAGAAGCTGCAAAATAACCCTTGTTATGATCCCAAGTGTTTCTAATAAGGCTCAAGCTATACTCCCTCATATAAATGACACTAGAAGGACTTGAGGATTTAAACTATTCAACCATTATGGATCACAACTCATGAAGCAATGCCTGCCCTGGGCCAGAGAGCCTGCTCTGGTAGTTGCATATTTTAGGATGGTTCCCCTGAGTGACCTAAGCAAGACAAAGTAGGCCCAAAATACCTGGATTACAATCTTTCAAGAGACTTGGGGAATAGGCTGAGCCAGGAAGGCTTCAGTGTTATACTTAATGTTTCTCAATTATTTCATGTGTTTGTCTTAAGGAACAAAGTTGCAAACTGGAGAGAGCACTGGATTTAAGAGTAAGGAAGACCTGGATTTTAATTCACCTCAGACACATATTAGCTGTGTGATCTGGGGCAACTGACTTAAAATGTTCTATGCCTCAGGATTATCTACCTCATAGGATTATTGAAGCTCAAATATGATTGTACAGAAAGTGATTTGCAAACACTAAAACACTATGAAAATGTTAGTTATTACTCTCAGTTATAAAATGAAGTCTAGGAACATGTCTTGTACTTCTTTGTATCCTCCACAGTATCTCAAAATAGAATAGAGCACATCATAATACCTTGTTGGTTACATGGAGAAGTCCTGGTCCACTGATGGGATTAACTCTCAATTCTCAAGGAATCTCAAACTGATTATTCCACAGTCAAATTATCTAGGTGTTCCTGATGCTCTTCCATGGGAAGATCTCCATAGGAACCAGGGGGTGGTGAAGAAACAAAGTCATCCACAACTTCTTGAAAGTAAGAAGGTTCAATGAAGAGACTAAAATGAGCTCTAAAGATTAGCAAAGGGGGCAGCTAGATGGCGCAGTGGATAGAGCACCGGCCCTGGAGTCAGGAGGACCTGAGTTCAAATCCGGCCTCAGACACTTGATACTTACTAGCTGTGTGACCCTGGGCAAGTCACTTAACCCCCATAGCCCCACCAAAAAAATAAATAAATAAAGATTAGCGAAGCTTTTGGCTACCAAGGTCACAAGTAATGGAGATGGCTTTACACTGAACAGAAAGTCTGGGGGTGAATAAGCAAGGGAAAGGGAAAAATCAACCAGCAAGAGAAATTAAGCAGCAGCAAAAAAGACTATAACTTTGGTGGGCACAGGGCATGCTTATCCAACTGCTACTGTTCAAATGCACTGTCAGACATGGGGCTGCCACTTCTCAAATAACTTACTGATCAAAGAAGCTGTTGTCATGACCTTAAGAATTCCCCTACTTATAACGATAGCTAATAATAGCAGCTAACATTTCTATGGTGCTTCCTATGAGTTGGGCACTATGCCAAGCTATCCACTATTACCTCATTTGATCTTCACAACAACCCTGAGAGGTAGGTGCTATCATTATCACCCCCATTTTACAGATGAGGATGAGACAAACAGCCGTTAAGTAACTTACCCAGGGTCACATAGCAAGTAAATATCTGTGGATGAATCAGAACTCAGGTCTTCTTGACTTCAGGCCCACCAATGGATCTACTACTGTCCCACCTAGCTGCCTCCAATGAGAATTAGACATTAGGCCCAAGAACAGATGATGTTATACAATCAATAAGCATTTAGCAACACTGGAGCCTACATGCCAGCCAGTGGAAATACAAAGACAAAAAAATGAAAAAATCCTGCCCTCCAGAGCTTACATTCTATTGGGGGCGGGGGGGGGGAGGGGAGGAAGAAAAAGCCAACTGAATAAAAGTACAAAGGTCTCAAACAGGAGGGGTCACTGGAAGTGAGCTTTGAAGGAAGAGAGAGATTCCAAGAGGTGAAGCTGAGAAGGGTGTACACACCACACACCAGGGACAGTCTGTACACAGGCAAAGGGAAGTGAGATGAAATGTCCTGTGTAGGGAACAGCAGGAAGGCAAAAGGATACCTACAGGTACTAAACTCAATACTAGGATCTAGTCTCATGATAGAAGGTTGTTCCTTCACCCTACACAAATGACTACAAAAGCTTCAGCACTTTAAAATCCTACCAGGTAGGAGCTTATGAAGGTTAAAAGGCCTATGGTGCTTAGGAACAACCAAGACAATATACTGAATCACACTGCTTTAAAAAAAAAAAAAGAACCTTAAATGTCATCTGGTCCAATCCTACCATCTACAGATGAGGAAAACGGAGGCCCCAAAGGGTCATAAACCCAGCTCAACAGTTGGTTGCTGGCAAGGCTGGGATTACATGAACCCAAAGTCTTTTATTTGTATCCCCAGAGCTCAGCACAGTGCCTGGCACATAGTAAACAATAAATGTGTACTGAACTAACTGACATCTAATCACCTTCCTTTCGTTCAGCTCGGTGGGCCTAATGTTATATACAGAAAGAGAATGCCACAGCTTCGATCTGCCACCTAAAAAGCTATCATCAAATATACAATCACAAGCCTGCTGTGTTCTCTACACTCAGAGCAAACAGAACAATGGAATGAGGCCCTGGATTCGAATCCCACCTTTGCCACCTACTCCCTTGGAGACTGAGCAGGTCACTCCCTTCTCTGGGACCCAGGTTTTTCACCTATAAAAGGGTTCAATCAGATGGCCTCTAAGGTCCCTTCCAGCTCCAATCCTCCCATTCTCTCTCTATATAAATGAGATCCTGTATAGATTATCACCATGTCTGATCTATCCTTGGAGCGGACACCCCTCCCCAGTCCTAGGATGGGGAGAAGAAACCAAGCTGAACAAGCCTTTCTTTTCTAAATTAACCCACTCTTTTCTAGACCAGAGGCTACTCAGGTCTTCCTGCATATGGAAGGAGATACTATTTGCTAATTTCAAAGTGTAAAGCTTAATAATAACAATAATAACTAATATTTATGTAACACTACGTGCTGGGTACTGTGGTAAGCACTTTAAAATTAATATCTCATTTGATCTTCACAACCCTGAGAGGTAGGTGCTATTATCAAGCCACATTTTACAGATGAAGAAACTGAGGTAAAAAGCAGTTAAGTGGGGGGGCAGCTAGGTGGCACAGTGGATAAAGCACCGGTCCTGGATTCAGGAGGACCTGAGTTCAAATCTGACCTCAGACACTTGACACTTACTAGCTGTGTGACCCTGGGCAAGTCACTTAACCCTCACTGCCCTGCTCTCCCCCCCAAAAAAACAACAAACAAAAAAAGCAGTTAAGTGACTTGTCCAAACAGCTAGGAAATATCTGAGGTCACATTTGAACTCAGGTCTTCCTGACTCCAAACCAAGCAGGAACCTGCACCTGAACCATAACTATCCTGTTGTGATTGGTCTACAGAGGACATTGGGGGGTGGGGGTGGGGGGTAGGTGGGCCAATGAGTGTTAAGTGACTTCCCCAGGGTCACATAGCTAGTAAGTGTCTGAGGCCAAATTTGAACTCAGGCCCTCCTGAATCCAGGGCCAGTGCTTTATCCCATGCGCCACCTAGCTGTCCCCCAGAGGACATTTTAAAAATATACTCCAACGTACCCAAAGGTTTAAAGACTAATGAGTACTAGATTTGTTGTTGTTGCTACCACTGAATTGTTTCAGTCATGTCCAACTTTTTGTGACCCTACTTGGGGTTTTCGTGGCAAAGATACTAGAACAGTTTTCCATTTCCTTCTCCAGCTCATTTTACAGATGAGAAAACTGAGGCAAACAGGGTGAAGTGACTTGCTCAGGGTCACAAAGCTAGTAAGTCAGGTCTTCCTGACTTCAGGCCCAGCACTCTAACCCACTACACCACCTAGTTTCTCCTAGGTACTAGATTACCAGGATTCAAATTAGTAAGGTCCTGACAAACCCCTTAACCACAAGCACTTGTACTGCAATGCTCCCAAAAGGCAAAACCCACCACAGGGTCCATCTTTGCAGGGAAAGTATCCCAGCTCTACTTGATAAACCTGTAGATGAGATGGGTTTGCTTTAGAGAGAAGAGCTAAATATAAAAAACAACAAAAATGTATGCTATACTCCATTTCTATCCTAATAGATTCAGGGCAAAAAGTAACCTATATATTTGCTACATCTCATCTATGAGTAGCAGGTTGTGGCACAAAGCTGGGAGATCAGGGTTGACCAGAGACTAGCTCTGCCCTGGCACCTCCTCTTCTGGTTCCCTGACCCGTCCCTCTGCCCCCATTAGCTCCAGCCCTTTCTTCTTTCTTTTTTTTCTTTTTTTGGTGAGGCAATTGGGGTTAAGTGACTTGCCTAGGGTCACACAGCTAGTAACTGTTAAGTGTCTGAGGCTGGATTTGAACTCAGGTCCTCCTGAATCCAGGGCCGGTGCTCTATCCACTACGCCACCTAGCTGCCCCAAGCTCCAGCCCTTTCTAACCCAACTTGGCAGGACCCCCAGGGCTGCTAAGTTTTGCTTTCGGTTTTTGCTCACTACCACTTTTAGGTCCTCATGAAGTAAAGAGTATTCTAGGGTCAGGGTAGTTCCATAATTGCTCAGGATTATCAGTAGCAGGCCTAAGGTAAAAGCAAGAGAAAAAGTGAAAAATCAACAGGTTTGCAGAGTAGAATGTGAGGACTAAAGATCCGTACCTATGCCAGCGGTCACTAGCCCTGCTGGCTGAGGAGCAGGAAGATCTGTCACACAAAAGCTGACAAGTCCCAAAGCATCCTTGTGGGCCTCTGTTCTACTGGGGCTGCAGCAGAAGTGCAAATGGCCAGTGTTCTCTCCCATGCTGCCCTCAGAATGAGGGACCATTAGTATCCAAATCGAAACTGACACTATGCTACTGCTAAGAAAAAGGTTTACAAGCCACCTTGGGTTGGAGGAAGGCTGGTCTCTTTTCATAACCACCTCATCATCCAAAAGTGCCTACTAAGTACCAACCTCATAAGTACATGGCACAGCACAGCAATGAAGTAATATTGAGCCTGGTTCCTACCCTCTAGGTGCCAGTGATCTGAAACAGCAGAAGCTACCCTCTCCAGCACTGACAGCCCACACTACTCTGTTGGGATGCTAAAGTAAAACATGTTCTTTCAGATATTGAAAGCAAGCAAGAGTGTGGGGGTTGGGTAAGAAATATGGCTCACAAGGCTATCCCCACCTGTGGACCTGAGTTCAAATCTGACCTCAGACACCTGACACTTACTGGCTGTGTGACCCTGGGCAAGTCACTTAACCCTCATTGCCCCAGCTGGAGGAGGAGGAGGAGGAGGAGAAGAAAAGAAAAAAAAATCCAGTGAGGAAAGGAAAATGTAATTCTCCTGTTACTAGGAACAGACTAGTGGGACTAGAAGAAAAAATTCCCCTCCTCCCCCACTAAAGCTGATTCATTAACACATAGTGTCTTCATTGCTTGTGTGTGTATACAGGTACGAAAGACAAAATAGGACATTTAAGTTCCAACTGCTATTTCTGAGTAGGGCTATAAACTAGTCATCAGAGATACAGTAACACACCATAGATCTAAAACAAAAATCCATTTTAAAAAGAGAAACCTACCCAATGGTAGGTGTCAGGCACCAATAGTTATCTAAAAGTCAACAGAGACCTATGAAACATAAAGTAACTGTAGTGATTACAATGTACTCAAGGAAACTATGGTCACCACAGATACTGGCTCAAGGTGAGCCTCCTGTGACATGCAGGGGTCTCTTCTTGGTAAGATGCAAATATCAAATATAAGTCATGGCCTCAAAGAATCAAGCCAAAAAGTCTCTGACCTCTATTTTGGATTCAGATGGTCTGGGTAGCTATGACCACTCTGGAGTAGCTGATTCACACCCCCAAGTCACCAACAAAAGAGACATGAACTTAAATGAGCCCCTTTGGAGGACAGGTTTTGGTTAAGTACGGTTGTATAAAAGTTTCATAAATATATCAAAACTCTAAAGCTATCCAATCTGGAACCACAAGAGGCCCCGAACCTGTTGCTTTAGGGTGAAACCTCCAGCCCCAACACCCTTCGCCCTCTGGGAGGTCCTTAGCTTACTTCCCCTTCCAGGGAAAGCCAACAGACAGCTGTCCTAGGAGGAGCCATCCCTCAGAGGAAGCTTGGAAAACACTCACGTGCTCTGGGAGGAGGGGGCCAACCCAGGAGCAAAGAGACAGTTTAGATAGTGGACTGATCCACCCGGAGCTACAGCAAACCGCTGGGGATGAGATATTCATAAAAGGGGGTTATATCTACAGCGAAAGGGTATTAGAAATCCTTTTAATGGTGGGAGGAAAAAGTGAAAGAGGCATCTCTCTCTCACCCTACCCCTAAAGACAGGCAGACCTGAAGCTCTGCTCTAAGGAAGAATGACCCAGGGTTCAGTCTGGGGAAAGGACAGTGAAACAGAGAAGACAGGAATGGGGAAATGTAGGAGAGAAAAGGGAAGCTAAGCAGGGGGCTAGTGTCCAGGAGGAGGAAAAAGGGAAAAAAAGAAATAGACACGGTGTACTGGAAGGTGCTGAGCCTGGCGTCAGGAAGACCTGAGTTCAAATATGACCACAAGCCACTTGCTAGCTGAGTGACCCTGGGCAAGCCACTTCACTTCTGATTGCCTCAGTTTCCTCAGCTGTAAAATGTAGATGATCACAACACCTACCTCACAAGGTTGTGAGGATTAAAGAAGATAATGTTTGTAAAGCGCTTAGCACAGTTCCTGGCACATAATAGTGCTTAATAAATGCTTGTTCTCCCCTCCCGTGCCCCACTACTCTTCCCCGTGTCAGTGGCAGGAAAAAAGTGGCTAAAGTCTTAGGGACTAGGGGAAAAAATCAGGACAGGAGCCAGCTCTCCCTGGCCTGCACAGGTAGAAGCGCACGGTTTCCGGGGGGGCGGGGAAGAAGGGGAACGCCCCCCACAGCTGGAGGAGGGGAGGGGCACAGAGGCCGCAGCACCGCAGGCGATACCCCCAAGATCAGGGGCCGGTCACGACCCGGGCTTCAAGGCCAGGGGCGGGGGGACGGCCCCGGTCGCCCTGGTCGCTCGGAAGGAGGAGAAAGAGGGGCTCGCAGAGGCCTGAGTCCGGCAGGGCAAGACGTGCCGCGGCACCGGGGTCCCCCTGGGCTGGGCGTAGACAGAAGAGACCCCCCCCCCACCCCGTCTGACTACGGGTCGGGGGAGGGGTCAGACGCCGGGACCCTGGGAGGGGCCAGTGTCCCCTCAACTGGGGTCGGGCGGAGAGGAGGGAAGAGGGATAAAGGAGGAAAGGGCGAGGCCTGGCAGGCATGAGGAGCGGGCGGGAACTTACGGAGGTACCGGGGCAGGCTTACTCACTGAGGCTCCGGGGCGACGGGTCTGCTGGGGCCGGCTCTGCGGACTGGCTCCGCTCCTCTCCCCCCCGGCAGTGTCCCAGGCTCCGGCCTCCACTTCCGCCTTTCAGCCGCTCCGGATCCGGATCTTCCTATTTCGCCCCGCCCCCCTCCGGTCCCGGGTGACTGACAGGGAGGTTCAACCAATGGGAAGGAGGCTCTCCCGGCACGCCTGCTGAGCCGGCAGGGGGCGATCTCGCGGCGGGAAAAAGGACTTGGGGGCGGGGTGTCCTGGGACTTGTAGTTCGTGGCACTGGGCGGAGAGAAGCAACTTGAGCTCCGGAATTGGGGTGGAGCGGGCTGCAGACTAGGCGGGGCCCGCCGATCCTGACGCTGCAAGGGCCTGGGGACCATAGGGGGAAGGAACTGGGCTGGAACCGGGGCTGGGAGGGATGCGTTGTAATTAGTGGGCTATAAAAGGTGTTTAAATAAACAATCAAATGAGGTTGTCAGCCCCGGTACATATTCTAAAAGGGCTGCGGGGATTCCCACCCCCACCTCCCTTCCCTCACTTGCAATTCTATCTAATTCAATTTAACCAACCCCAGACCCCCATCCCACTACCCACTCCGCAAATGGAAATTATAGTTTCATCAGCAGTCTGAGCCGGAAGGGACCTTAGAAATCGATTGGACTCTTTATGTTTTACGGCTGGAGAAACTGAGTCCAGCCTTGCCCAAGATCACCAAGAGTTAACGGCAGAGGCAGGACTAGACGCGAGGTGTCCTGAGTCTCAGGACAAAGGGTCATTCATCCCTTTGACACCACAGTGTATTCCAGACCCAGGAGAAGAAAGATTTCAGGATGAAAGTGGGGGAAAGCTTAATTGTGAGCATTATGAGGTGGGGGGGAGATCATAAAAGGATTGAAGGTTAGTCGGGAGGAGATACAAGAAAGGTGACTAGAGCATACATCCCAGGAAACCAGGCCAACAAAGCCAAGCTCTTTCTCCTGCCATCCAATGGAAATAATATCCTGGATTTGTTCTGGGACCCCAGATAACCTCAGAAACAGGACAAGATGTTGTTCCCAAGGAGACTGCCCTCCTATCAAGAACTAGAAAGAATTACTCTGAGACCATCCCACAATTCTACAACTCCTCCCCATCTCTAACACCATCTGGCCACTGAGGCAGTCCCCCCCCCCCCTCAAGATGCAGAGGAAGGTAGAGACACAGGAGTGTGGAGGTGGAGGGTTGGGAGGGGTATAAGTTATAAATATCCAGTAGGTGGGTGGGAGTGGGGAAGAATGGGAGACACAGAAGATCCTAGGCAGATGACACATGCTCCTTCTCAGACACAGCTGCATTTCAACACTGGGGCAATGAGGACGGGGCGTAGATTTTACAAGGGGAAGGGGAGTGATTCCATCTGACAGAGCCCCCTTCCTACTCCCCTCTGTCGATGGGGCTGGGCTTTTCTCTCTTCCAAGTTCTGTGTAGGGGGAGGTAAGTTAGACGCTATAATGGGTCCCAGGAGCACTTGTTAAAGATTCCCAGCCCCCCTCCCTGGGGCCACTGGTGTCGTGAATGTTGTGCCAGGCAGGTTGGCGCCTTTGCTCCTCCTAGAGATGGCAACAGGGGCCCTAGGGTGTAGTGCAGGGAGGGCCTTTGCAGTCCCCTGCTTGATCTTGCCTCCTCAGAGCCTTAGGAACTTCCCAAATACATCCCAAGAAACAGTCAGGTCCAACAGCTACAAAAATAAAGAGAATTTTATTTCCCCTATGAGATCCAGAGAGAGGAAAAGGAAGGTTCTCTAGAGGAGAATGAGGGGGTGGCAGGATGTGGCCCAGTGCTCAGGGAGCAGGAATGATTTTTGTGGAGAGGGGACCCTGAGTGTGAGACAGAACAGGGAAGGGAGGTAGATGGACTGAGTCACAGTCACAGTCCGGGAACTGGGGGAGAGCTTGGAAAGGGTGGTTCCTGGGAATATCTGAAGGGTCGTCCACAGCCAGACTGGTCACCTTGAGCTGGAACCTAGACACATAAAACACACACACGCACAACAAGAGCTAAAGATCTACTTAGAGATATAGGGAATGGTATCGGCTGACTCTCCTTTTGCCTCTCCCTCCTCCCTATCTTTCCCCTCCCCCTCCAATGCTGCTCTATTCCAGATCTGGGTTGGTTTGGGGGAATGGAACCCAGAGTTCTATTGATATTATTGAGGGGTGATACTGGGCTGGACTTGGTCAAGAGATTGGATTTGAATCCTGCCTCTGACACTTTATAGCTGGGTGACCACAGGCTAGTCACCTCTGAATCCCTCTGAATCCCTTCCTCATTCTCGAGAGAGGGGAAGGTAATATTACCTACTTCCTGAAGTGCTAGGAGAAAAGCACTTTGTAACCCTGAAAGGAGTAAACCAAAAAGGATAGATGCCTACTCTGCTGGGCACCCCCACCCTGTGGCTTCCCTCACTCCCTTCTCCCCCTCAGATTGGGGGACATGTATTGGATTGAACAACAGATTTAAAAGTCTACATTTTGAATCCTGCCTCAGATGCTTAATAGTTTAAACAAATCACTTTACCCTCTCTGAGCCTCAGTTTCCTCAACTGTAAAATGAGGGGGTTGAAATTGGGGACCTCAAAAGCCCCTCCTAGTTCTAAATCTATAATCCTGTGAATCTTCCCAGCCTAGGCTATACGATGCCTAAAGAACATGTGTGCCTGGAGATCTCTCATCACAGTTGAAGCCTTCAGATTCCCTGTTTTCCTTAGTTCAGAGAATGAGGGCAGAGGGGTAGGTTTCTCACCCTCACCGAGTGATCTCAAGAGAAAAATCTCTTTTCCTCCCTGTTTCAGCCATTCCCTCTACCCCCACCCCCACCCCCCAGGTAGGAAGTTCCTCCTGCAGCCTAACTTCTCGTACCTGTTACAATTTCAGCAAATGACAGAAAGCACTTAGATCCTTACTGTCTATCCAGTAGATGAGTTCAGCTGTACTTTTGGAGACTCCCAGCCCAAGACTTAGTGTTTGCTTCTTTCCTCAAACTTCCCTTCCCCAGGCAGGAAAACCTCCAGTTCGTTTCACTTCTGCCCCTGGAGTCTTCCCCATTTGGCTCAGCCTTGTTCCCTCACCATTCCCTGCCACCCTCAGCCTCCCCACCCCAACTCCTCCCTACCTGCTTTCAGGTCACCTGGGAGAAGGGCACTTCTTCTGCCCAGTCTGACGCAGGCACAACTCCTTGTCTCATGCCCACTGGGCACAGTTGGCTCAGATGGCTCCACCGGGAGTATAGGGGCAGGAGGGAAAGGATGAAAGAGGGAGTGGGGTCAGGGTTCACCACCATTTGTCACACCTCTGAAGTCCAGAGGACCCTATGATGACCAGTCCAGCCAGTGGCTTTTGACCCTGTAGTGGTCAGGCAAGGTACCCAAATCCTCCCCGGAATGGGAGGGGTGGCTCAAGCCCCCACTGGATAGGCCTGGGCCCCAAAACCATGGTCAGTGGAAAGTGTCTGAACTGGAGTGAAAGTGATACTGGTTGGTGCTCTGGAGTGGAGCTGAGCCATTGGGGAAGGCAGAGCCAGCAGATGGAGATGGGACATCCAGCCCGGGTGATGGTCCCCGCAGGGCAGGGTTAGAAGGGCAAAGCTGCAGGGGGCACAGGGTTGGTGTGGCAGGCCTGGAGCCTTGGGGAGAGGTCCCCATTTCTGATTCCCTCAGACCAGCTGGGGGAGAACTTTGGGGACAGTGGACCTCAGCACATGTGGTATCCTGAGTCCCAAGGCATGGCTCAGTCAATAATGGAGAAACACAAAGAGGTCTTGGTGGTGGACACGGAGGAGTAGGAGGTCCAGGGGGAACAGGAAAGTCTGTGAAGGGGGCCCGGGATGCCAGCCAGGCTTGCAGCAAATGCATCATGTGACGAAGTTCCCTGCTGAGCTGAGCCACTTCCTGGTTGAGGTGGGTGATCTGCAGAAAATACAGTTATTACTCTAGGTCTCTACTAAAATTCTCTTCTTATGTTCTGCTATGGAGGTCACCCTGAATTCCACAAGGCTGTGCTAACTTGGAACCATGCAAAGAAACTGACTGAAATTCCCATCCCTTTTGACCCAGAGACCCGACCACCAGGCATATACCCCAAAGGAGGCCAATGACAAAAAAGAAAGGTCCCCTTTTACAACAACCTATTTATAGTAGCAAGCTATTTTTACAGTAGAAAAAATTAGAAACAATGTAGGTTCCCATGGATGGGAAATGGCTAAACAAATTGTGGTACATGAAAGTAATGGAATATTCTTGTTCTGAAAGAAACCATGAATATGAGGAGTTCAGAGAAGTATGAGACGACAGGAACAGATGCAATGTAAAGTAATACACATGACTGCAGCAATGCAAAGAGGAAGAATGACAACAAAATAAGCAATACTGCATGTGGCAAAATTATCATGACCAAGAATGGTCCCAAAAAAAGAGATGCTGGAAAGCAGCCTGCCCCACCTCCCTACCACCCCACCCACCCCCTGGACTTCTTTGCAAAAGGTTTGGAACCCACCACATATAAAGTCCAACTTGTTCAATATGTTGCCTATGTTTTACTGAACTGTTTTCCCCCCTCTTTTTATTTTTTATAAAGGGTAGCTGTCTGGGAAGATTAGGGATACCCATGGAAATGTAGATGATATGAAAACCAAAGACACATGAATTTTCTTATTAATTAATGCCAACTAAGCCAGCAGAAATTGATGAGAAAATTCATGCAACCATATCAAATTTATAAAAGCCTTCTAAAAAAAGTCTGTGCTTTCAGATCACAAAGACTTCCCAAGATGGAAAGGGTTTGAGCATGTGCCAAGTGACAGGATGGTATGTCCACAGTCTGAGGACCAAGCTCGATAATTGAAGTTGATTCATTCATTTGTTTTCCTAGCCACAGCAATTTATGAAGACCTGTCTACTAAGACAAGGAATTGTTATAATCTTTATCAGTGGGAGAGCACCCATGCCGATGAAAGCATGGAACTTTGAAGAATAACTTCTAGGGAAATGTTAGTTTCTCTAGCCATGGAAGACAGGATGGCATCAGAAATAGCACAGTGGGGGGGGGTGATATCAGGGGAAAAAAAGATGGCTCTGATTGATGAGAAAGGAGTCAGAAACCAACAGGAACGTGCATTGTTAGGTTATTAGGGGCCTAGAGGGAATACAGAGGCTTGAAAATAGAACAAGAAGCAATATGGGATGATGGGGGCATGGGGATGGGAGTGAGATAAGTCCTAATTTAGAGATAACTGGACTTGGAGTCAGAAAATCCTGAGTTGGAATCCCATCTCTCACTAGCTGTGCAATGCTGAGTAAGTCATTTAACCTCTCTCAGCGTCAATATCCTCATCTGTAAAATAGAGACAATGGCACCTGACTCACAGGTTTGTTGCGACGGTCAAATATGATAACCTGGTGCTTCACAAACCTTAAAGTCTATATAACTATTAGCTACTACTATTATTATTAATTATTATTATTATCAGAGGACCTAGGTTCAAATCCTAGCTCTAACTTTTTACTGCTTCTGAGACCTTGAGCAAGTCACAAACTCTCTGGACTTTAATATACTCATCTATAAAATAACAGGGTTGGAGTAGATGATCTCAAGGGTCATCTGCAGGGCTGACCTTGCATTTAATATACTACAGTATCTTTCTAGGGCAGCTAGCTGGCACAGTGGTAGAGTGCTGACCCTAGAGTCAGGAGGACCCAAGTTCAAATCCAACCTCAGATGTGGACTAGC
Organism: Dromiciops gliroides; assembly: GCF_019393635.1. NCBI lineage: Eukaryota > Metazoa > Chordata > Mammalia > Microbiotheria > Microbiotheriidae > Dromiciops > Dromiciops gliroides. The sequence goes on along the minus strand of NC_057864.1, from coordinate 180,563,374 downwards.
TATATGATTTTGGGCAAGTCATTTAACCCTGTTTGCCTCAGTGTCCTCATCTGTAAAATGAGCAGGAGAAGGAAATGGCAAACCCCTTCAGTATGTCTGCCAAGAAAACCCTAAGTGGTGTCATGAAGAGTCAGATGCCACTGAAACAACTCAACCACCACAACAAGTATCTCTAATATTTCCAGTATCAAATATAAAATTCTCTACTTGGTGTTCAAAGCCCTTTATGTCTCCTTTTGGGGGGGGGGCAGGACAATGAGGGTTAAGTGACTTGCCCAGGGTCACACAGCCAGTGTCAAGTGTCTGAGGCCAGATTAGAACTCAGGCCCTCCTGAATCCAGGACCAGTGCTTTATCCACTGCACCACCTAGCTATCCCCCAAAGCCCTTGAAGCCAGTGACTGTCTTTTGCCATTCTTTGTATTCCTGGTGCTTAGCACAGTGCCTGGCACATAGTAGTCACTTAACAAATACACGTTGACTGACAGACTCAAAGGTCCCTTCCAGTTATAAACCTCTGATCCCATAATAAACAATGAGAAAGGGTCTATACGGGTCTGATGAGCTGGAGGGAAGGGACATGTACTTGGGGTTTTGTTGTTGTTGTTTTTTAATGAGGCAATTGGGGTTAAGTGACTTGCCCAGGGTCACACAGCTAGTAAGTGTTAAGTGTCTGAGGCTGGATTTGAACTCAGGTCCTCCTGACTCCAGGGCTGGTGCTCTATCCACTGTGCCACCTAGCTGCCCCGGGACATGTACTTGTAAAGCTACATCTTTCAAAAACAACACAGTGTTCTCCAAGGTCCTGCAAAAGATTGAGTCTGTTCAGAAACTCCTGCTGCCCGCCTCAGGGCTTGTTCCAGGCAAAGGGCACAGCTGAGCACAGGCTCTGCCTGGTCTTTTTTCTGCCCCAGTAACAGGAGCTCTGTCCCTCCTCCCCACCTCCAGTCCCTGGGGGATAGTGGCTGTTTACCAGAGCAGAGAGGGTGACAAAATCCCAAGAGTAAGGAACCTATGGCTCCCTGGCAACAACTCAGAGACAAATGGGATCTGCCATGCCCCCTAATCCAGAATCTGAGATCTACCCAGTGGGAGGGGGTCTCCCCCATACCTGGAAGGTCAAACTGAGGCCTAGGATGTCTGGGGTCCTGATTGGCACGGAGCTTAGTGACCTCCCTCCTTCCTGTTTTCCTGGTTCCCTTCCCACTGTCCTTTCCCTCACTTCTACTTTCCTAGGTTCAAATCGGGAAAAGGCCAGAGGAAGTTCTTGAAAGATAAGTGGGAGACAGGGAGGAGGCCTAAACTGCATGTGGGCCTCTTCCTTTATACTCCAGAATGGAGGGTTTGTCTCTCTAGGCCAAAATGGTCTATCCGATTTGGAGGCGAGATGGGGTGTCTTTTATGTTTTCTCCCATTAACTGGAGAAGGGAAACATCTCAGAGAGCACAAGACTCAGACTCAGGAGAGAAAGATTGAATCTCGCCCCTGACACTGTGAATCACAGGCAAATTGTTCAATCTCTCTGAGCCTCAGTTCCCTCAACCACAAAGTGGATAACAGAGTTGCCCAGTACCTGCTTCACAGGGTTATGGTGAGGATCAAATACAAAAGTGTCCTTAAAGCATCTTTTAAGGGGCAGCTAGGTGGCATAGTGGATAAAGCACCAGCCATAGATTCAGGAGGAACTGAGTTCAAATCTGGTCTCAGATACTTGATACTGGCTTGATACTTGACCCTGAGCAAGTCACTTAACCCTCATTGCCCTGAAAAAAAAAATAGCTATTTTTTTTAAAAAAGCCTCTTTTACAACTCAAGGCACTACATATGTACACCAGTTGTTATGGTTATCTCACCTCTCGGTTCAATCTGCAGACTTTCACCTTCATCTCCTCTGTTTCTGCAACCAGCTCCTTGCTGGGCCCAGACCCTAAAGTCAGAAAAGGGGAAGGAAAGGTAGATGGTCAGCATTGGGGAATCTTAGAGACCTGCAGACTGGCAAAGATTGGATGACAGGAAGGCCCCTTCCCCCCACCTTTTTTTTTTAAACCACAGGAGTCCTTGGGAAATCCTGAAGAGCAGAGGGATGGGAGGGAGGTGAGGAAGATCCAAAGAAGTATACAACTGAGGGTCAGCTAGGGGCCACAGTGGATAAAGCACCAGCCCCAGAGTCAGGAGGACCTGAGTTCAAATCCAGCCTCAGACACTTGACACTTACTAGCTATGTGACTCTGGGCTAGTCACTTAACCCGCATTGCCCCACAGAAAAGAAGAAGAAGAAGAAGAAGAAGGACAAGGACAAGGAGAATAGAATTGATGATTGATAGTCTTGGGTCTTCAACAATCAACAAGTCAACAGGTTTTTATGTATCAGACACTGTGCAAAGTGCTACAAGATTTAAAAAAAAAAAGACCAAAATGTGGTCCCTGCCTTTAGGGAACTCACATTCTAATGGGGGAGGTTGCCTGCAGACTATGTACATACAAGATATACACACTGAAAGCAGAAAGTGGTCTCAGCAGAAGAGCCTAGCAGGAAGGGATTGGGGGTGGGAGGGACTGCGGAAAGCCACTGAGGGGAAGCTGGGCTCGTACCTGAGAGAGGTGACTGTCGTCGAGGACGAGGCAGCTTAGATCCCCGGCCGAACTGGAAACTCTGAGATTCTCCCGTGCTGCTAGAGTCCTCGATGCCATCCACTACCCTGGGGAAGCCGGGGAGGAGGACGGGGGTGGGAAAGGCAGTCGTTACAAGTGGAGAAAGCAGAGGATAGAGTGAAAGGACAGAAGGATGACAAGGTCAGGTCAGTGGGGAGCACGTTGGGAGATGGGGGACGGGGGACAATGGGCGAAGCTGGGCTAGGGTGGGGGACATTGCAAAGTGGGCAGTGGTTCAGCAGTAGAACTCAGGAATTGGAGTAACAGAGTAGAAAGAGCTTTAGAAAGTTGGGAAGAGGAGTGAGGAGGACAGATTGGGGATGGCTGGCATCTCACCGGGGGCTGAGGTCCGGGGGTCCATAGGTGCCCAGTGGGGGGATGAGCAGCTGGGGGGCCTTCCAGGCAGCGGGACCCTTCAGGGGGGCATGAAGGGAGGGGCTTTGGCCCCGGCCAGCCGGGGCAGGGGAAGGGGAGGGAGATAGGGAAGGGGAAGAAGCGAGAGCAGAGAATGGAGGCAACTCATCACCCAGAAGGCTGGCAAGGGAGCCTCTGGGCCGAGCAGGGCTGAGGCTAGGCAGCAGGAGTGGCCGGCGGGGTCGAGGGCCTCCCGCAGGCTCTGGGCCTCTTTCGGCCTCCACGATGGACGATGGAAGGGTCTTGTCTGAGGAGGAACCGAAGCTGTCTGACTGGGGCTAAAGGAAGAGGGGGCCATTTATGGCCTCAGGGGCCACAGAGAAGATTGCCCCTTCTCTGAGGAAAGTAGCCTTCTTCTCCAAAACATCTACAGCTCGAAGGAGCTTCTTGTTTTTCAAATGGTTTTGTCCTAAGCAGCAGCAGGGCTGAGGAAATACACAACTTCCCAACCCTTATACCCACTCTCTCTCTCTCTCTCTCTCTCTCTCTCTCTCTCATATTGTATCATCCATCTATCCATCCATCCGTCCATATATATATATATATATATATACACACAGACAGGTAGACATGCACATATATGTGTACATGTATGTGCACATGTATGTGTATATACGTGTGCATATATGTGTACACATATGTGTGTACTACTTGGTTCTAGGGTTACAAAAATGGTGGGGTTTTGTTGTTGTTGTTGTTGTTTTTGGTGAGGCAATTAGGGTTAAGTGACTTGCCCAGGGTCACACAGCTAGTAAGTGTTAAGTGTCTGAGGCCAGATTTGAACTCAGGTACTCCTGAATCCAGGGCCAGGGCTCTATCCACTATACCACCTAGATGCCCCCCAAAATGTTTTTTAAAAATGACAAAGACCTTGCCCTTAAGAGGCTTACTCTTCCCTGCCCTGCTCCCTCTGGGGGTTCTCCCAGTCCAGCCCCACTCCCTAGGGGCACAGATTACCTGAGAAAGGCGTGGGGAGCGGCAAAAGCGACTGAGTCCCTGGAGAGGACATGGTAAGGGTTAGAGAGGGTGGGGGAAAAGGAGAGTCAGTATCTGAGAGAAGCCACCTTGGTCTCTTCAAGGCCAACTCCCAGCTCTTCCCCCACCCCCAAACTAATGCTCTTCAGAGTCAGACTGGGCAGAGGGTGGGGTGGAATTCTGATGGCAAAGACTCAGGGAATCCTTTCCCCAACTCTGAGGTCATGGACAGATGAAGAGAGAAAAAGAATATAGAGAAAGATCTGGAGATAAAGAGAGAGAGAACCAGAAAGAAGTAGGGAAAGCAAAAATAGGATCCCAGGTATAGTTACGGGGACTGACAGTCAAGGATTGCCTAGCACAAGGCCTCAGCACTGGCAGAGTGCCCAGCACATGAGAGGCACTCAGTTAATATTTGATAAATGAATGAGTGGTTGTATACATAGGAGAAGGTCAGCCCAATGAGCAACAAGGACAAGGGGTCATGAAGAATCCCCATGAGGCTGGAGCAATGGCTACATATGAACATCTGCAGAGTGGTCATGTCTTAAAGGAGTATGAGAATCCCTGCTTGAAGGGCAGTATAAGCATGCGTTTCAGAGGGAGGGGGAGATAGGGCCCTAATATGGTAGATGATATACATACATGGGGGTCAGAACCCCGGTGCAGGTTGAAGGTGAGGTCTCGGGCCAAGCCAGCTCGGAAGGCAGCCCCATATTCAGGATAGAGCCGCAGAACATCAGCTAGCCCTTGCCCGCTCAGCTGTTGCAAGCCACAGTAGGTCAGTGCCTTTACATCAGCATCCGTCTTCAGGACACAACCCGAAGAGCCTGATCCTGATCCCAACCCAGGGTCCAGTCCTGGCTCTGAGACATCTGCCCCAATCAGGTCCCCCTTCCCTGTGAGTGACATGGACATTGGATGGTCAGTGTCTGATTGATAAGGGACGCTAGAGCATGGAATTGAAGGAAGTGGGGGGATGGCATTAATTAGGGGGAGGAATGGTCAAAGGGACTGGGGTAGTGGTCAGTGAGTAAATGCTTGCTGATGGTCAGTGTTTGGTTGGAATTGTCATGTGGTCAATAGATGGAGTGATTAGTGAGGTAGTGAGGAGAATTAGTGGCTAGAATGAGCAGAGTTAGGGGCTGTCCAGTGGCTAAAATGATTGGTGGGGAGCATGGCTAGTCACTGAAATAATCCTCACTGTATATCCTGAGTAGTAATGGTAGGGGAGAGGTGGGCACTGGAACGCTCACTGGGGATGGAGGATGGCCAGTGATTGGGGGGCAGGTCAGTGGCTGGAATGATCAGCCTCTGGAATGACTAGTGGGCGGTAGAGGATATTTAATGAAAGAAATGATTGATGGGGATAGAGAATGATCAGTGACTGGAATTATCAATGGAGGTAGAGTGGATGGAATGATCAGTGAGGGTGAGAGATGGCCAGTGGTCAGAATGATCAATGGAGATCAGAGGTGGTCAGTTTCTAGAATGGTCAATGAATGAAATATTTAGTGGGACTGGAAAGGGTCAGTAGAACTGGTAGCCAGTTGAAGGATGGTTAAGAGGAGAGTCATTGGAGAGATGTTCGGTAGGATTGAGAGAATAGTCAAGAAGAGGAGAGTCATCAAGAATCCCAGGTGCCCACCCTGAATGCTCCAGAAACCTAGCCTCTTGGGTAGTCCTTGAGGCCATGACTGGGGGTCTCACCTAGAATGGCCAGCACCATGTTGTCCTGTAGGACTTCAAGTGATCCGGAGCAGACATAGTAGTATGCCTGCAGTGCATCGCCTCGTCGGAGTAGGAACTCCCCAGGAGCACAGAATGAGGTCTTGATGTGCAGTGAGAGGGCTCTCAGGCAGCCCCGGCTCGCTGCCCCAAACAGTGGCAGCTGCAGAATCTCCCGGTTCAGGTGCATCGCAATGTCTGCCCGCAGCTCATCTGGGAAGTCTTTTAGCAACTGCATAAAGAGCAAAGGTGGGGGCAGCTAGGTGGCACAATGGATAAAGCACTGGCCCTGGATTCAGGAGGACCTGAGTTCAAATCCGACCTTAGACACTTGACACTTACTAGCTGTGTGACCCTGGACAAGTCACTTAAACCTCATTTCCCCGCAAACAAGCAAACAAAAAGAACAAAGATTACCCTGCTGCTGCTACACTCATTCATAACATGCTGAGAGATACATAAGAAAGGAAATCTTGCTTCCCAACCCAGCTCACCCAGAAGTCCTTCCCTGGTCTCTTCTGCTGCACCTCAGCCCTAACGACCCATCTCCTTGGACAGCAATGAGATCTTTCCCCATTGAGTGGCGATGACTATACCCTGCTAATAACCTGGGCCCATGACTAGTGCTCACTCAGAATCATAGAATCTTGGGGTTGAAATGGACCTCAAAGGCCATGTTCCATCTGGAGCTGAACAACAATATCTCCAATAAGTAAGTGATCATCCGTACTCTCTGTAGAGAGACCCATGACCTCCTAAGTCAGCCTACTCTACTTTCGGATAGATCTAAATATTAGGAAGTTTTTGTCCTCCTAATTCTAGCCTAAATATGTCTCTCCACCCTCTCCCCCCACCCCATTGCTCCAAGTTCTGCTCTCTGGGGCCAATCAGAATCAATGTAATCTCTCTCCCATGTGATATCCCCCTTCATATACTTGAAGACAGCCATCATATGCCTCCAAGCCTTGTCTTCTTCAGGCTAAGCAACCTTAATGACTTCGACAGATCTCTATTTGATGAGAACTTAAGACTCTTCATCATCTTGGTCAGCCTCCCCTTGATTCTCTTCAGCTTATCAATGATCTTCCTAAAATGTGGTGCCCAGAACTGAATGTAGGAAAGATTTCAAGGCAGTCTTACTCCTTAAGATAGCAGGATCCTTATCTTCCCAGTCCTAGACTCTATGCCTCTTAGTATAGCCTAAGACTCTATTCGTTTCCTTGAAAGTCATATCATGGTACTGACTTACAGTGACCTTGTGGTCCAGTAAACCTTCAGGTCTTTTTTGGACCAACTGCCATCTCACCACATCTTCCTCATCTTTGATTTAGGAACTTGCTGTGGTTGCTTAAGTTGAGGCATCTATGAACTCTGGTCTGGTCTCCCATCTGAGATTAGGGGTTAGGGTACATGCAGGTGAAGTGCTGACCTCATTGGCATCAATGCCACTGTTGACAGCCCATGTTGTTTGGAAGTATTCTAGCATGCGCTGCTTGAGGGGTCGGGGCAGGCGGTGCACTCGGATGAAATCCTTCAAGTCTTTCATGCGCGTGTGGTAGAGAGAGCGTCGTGAGTACATGCGCTGGATGATGGCCGTCACATTTCCAAATACCACAGCATGCATTAGTGCTGGTGAGTAGAGAAGACAGCACTGGCACTTCAGAGTATGGTAGGAGCAAGAATAGGCTGCTAAGGGCAAAGGGTGGGGGGGGGGTCATCCCCAGGATAGAGGGTGGCCATAGCAGGTTGCTTTGAAGGCAATTTCCTGGGAGCAAAGGAAGTGGAGGGGGTAGATCATGGCTAGAAAGAGTCCCCTTGACATGAAAGATTCCCCCACTTCTCTCCAAAAAGTCTCTGTGTTTTCTGCTTAGTCACTCTACAAACTCTACTGGCCGACATGCATTCTGTCTGGGGGAGCCATAACCCCTGACCTCCCCATGGGGGAAATTAACCTAGAAAATGCAGACTGGAGAGCCACAGAACCAAGCAGAGTGAAAGTAAGGGAGGCTGGACAATTAATTATCCTTAGACTTCTGAGGTGGGGAAGTAAGGGAGAAGAGAGACCCAAAGCCCTTGGACAGAGAGAGAGTGTCTCACCCCCAATAAGCATGGTGCAAATGGAGAAAATCTTCTCTGCATCTGTGTTGGCACAGACGTTGCCAAAGCCAACACTAGTGAGGCTGCTGAGTGTAAAGTAGAGGGCAGCAATGTAGGCACTACGACGGGATGGGCCACCCATGGCTGAGCCGTTCACATAGGGAGATTCCAGCCTTTTGCCCAACTCATGCAGCCAGCCTACATTGGGAAACAGGAGAACAGAACAGCTTCCAGAGACCTGTGATGCTGCCCTCCAACAACATTGGTCAGGGTGGGAATGGGGAGGAAAAGACAATTTAGCATAGATTATCCCTATACCTACATGACCTTGGACAAGTCACTTAACATCAGTTTCCTCATCTGTAAAACGAGAGGATTGGACTAAATGATCTCTAGTTTCTTTCCAGCTTCAAATCTTTGATCTAAGAACCTTCTATGAGACTGAGGAACATCAGAAATTAGGGTACTCTGTGTGTGTGTGTCCTCTTTCCCAAGGCCTCAGCTACTACCTTGGGGTGGGGGACCTGTGAGAAAGTGAGGGTTTGTGAGGGTTCATGGAGCTGAGAGGGCTATTAAGAGGATCCTGTCAGGCTGGATGACTTGAAGGATCAGTCCAACAGTCCTGAGAAGGCTTACTGAGCGGGTCCCATAGGAAGTTGGCTGGAGATTCTAGTGGGACTAAAATTTTCCAAGGGGGAAGAGTGGGGAGTTCCCAAGATAAAGATTTGTTTAGTAAGGACACTGGAGATGAAAAGTCAGGAATCCAGCACTCACCAATGTCCCAGACCAGTGGATCATTGGCCTCCATCTCCTTTCGACCAATGACATACCAGATGCAGGCCATCCAGTGCGCCAGCAGGGCAAAGACAGACATGAGCAGGGTAAGCACCATGGCACTGTATTGTGAATACCGATCCAGCTTCTGCAGCAGCCGCAGCAGCCGCAGTAGGCGTACTGTCTTCAGCAGGTGCACCAGCGACGTCTGGGGGAGAAAAGGCAAAAGGGCTGAATGAGACCCCAAGCCTAGATAGGACAGCCTCTCCTCATGGCCCTCGGGGGCCCCAGGTAAAGCCTTGCCAACCCCACCCTATCCTATCCAGCACTGGCTCTGGCTTGTTACTCAGAAAGGACAAGATATCACTGCAACAGCAGGAATGAGATAATAATCCGTTGATCATGGAATTGCAGTCCTAGAGCTGGAAGGGACCCCCTTCATTTTCCAGATAAGGAGATCAAGGCCCAAGGAAGAAAGTCAACTTTCCCAAGATCGCACATGTATGAGCTTCAGAGGTAGGTATTGCATTCCAGTCATTGTAATTCCAGTGTCATTGTTCTTTCCACTGTACCATAATGACTCTACTAAGCCCATAAGCCTTTATTAAACCATGTGCTAAGCACTGTGCTAGGGATACATAGACAGAAATGGAATAGTTCTTGCCCTCAAGGAAATCACATTCCATCAGGAAAATAACATACAAATAAATAGCATACAAGTAAATATAAATATTGGAGGGGGGGAGGTGTAACAGGGGTAGCTAGGTAGCTGGGCCCAGAGTCAGTAAGACATGATTTCATACCCAGCCTCACATATTTACTAGCTGTGTGATCTTGGACAAGTCACTTAACCCTGCTTGCTTCAGTTTCCTCATCTGCAAAATAAGCTAGAGGAGGAAATGACAAATCACTCCAGTATCTTTGCTAAGAAAATCTCCAAATGCAGGCATGGAGAATTGGAAATGACTGAAAAACTACTGAACAAGAGCAAAAGCACTAGCAACTTGAGAATCAGGAAAGGCTTCAATGTGGAAGGTGGCTCTTAAGTTGAACTTTGAAGGAAGGTAGGGATCCCAAGAGTCAGAGGATTAGGGGAGAGTGCATTCTCAGTGTAACAGGGTTTTGACATATGCCCAGATCTCCTAAGATGAAAGCATTCAAGTGGAAGACACCAGGGACCCGCTTCTAGGAGAAGGCATTCTGCATTCCCTTACCCCCTGCACGAGAGCAACTTCTTTCCATTGACTGAATGTTTAATTCAACCTGATAGAGACTCAGTTACTCTCTCTTTTCTATAGAGTGAATATCCTGTTCACCTAAAGCACAGCCACCACGCACTAAGCTGAGGGTGGGGAGAGAGGGAAGAGTATAAGGGAATAGCCGATGAAAAGACCCAGAGGCAAGAGACGAAATGCTGTGCTTTTAGAGGTCAACCCGATATGAATGGAACTCAGAGCTTTGGAAGAAAGATGATGAGTTATCATCTTAGGAAGATAAGGTGGGTTTGAAACACCAGAGAAGTTTGCATTTTATTTTATCTTAGAGCTTCAGAGTAGGGAGCCCCTGGTACTTTTTTTTTTTTTTTTTTTTTTTTAGGGAGGCAATTGGGGTTAAGTGACTTGCCCAGGGTCACACAGCTAGTAAGTGTTAAGTGTCTGAGGCCGGATTTGAACTCAGGTACTCCTGACTCCAGGGCCGGTGCTCTATCCACTGTGCCACCTAGCTGCCCCTGCCCCTGGTACTTTTTGAGCAGGGGATTGACCTACAGAAGCTGTGCATTAGGAGCATCATTTTGGTGATGTGTGGAGGGTAAAGAGGTGAAAAACTTGATTCAGGAAGACCAATTAGGAGGCCATTGCAAAATCCAGGAGAAAGATAATGAAGGCTTGAACTTGGAGTGGAGAAAATTATACTGAGTGCAATCCAGGAAAGATGGTGAATTTGGAGTGTGAGAGAGAATTAGAAAGAGACCGATATGGAATTAGAATCAACAAGATTTGGCTCCTCATTGAATATGAGGTATGAGGGAAAATGAAAAGTTGAGAATGAGTCTGAGGGTGGGTTACTGGAAAAACAGTAGTGCTCTAGACTCTAGCTTCTTTTTTTTTTTTTTTGTGGGGCAATGGGGGTTAAGTGACTTGCCCAGGGTCACACAGCTAGTAAGTGTTAAGTGTCTGAGGCCGGATTTGAACTCAGGTACTCCTGAATCCAGGGCCAGTGCTCTATCCACTGCACCACCTAGCTGCCCCAGACTCTAGCTTCTTAAACCATGGGTCACAACCCCATATGGGGTTGAATAACTGAATGTGGGGGTCAGAAAAATTTGGCAACAATAAAAGGTTAAGAAGCTCATGAGTGGAAAAAGTTTAAGAAGCCCTGCTCTAGACAGAAATAAGAAAGAAAAACAGGGTATTTGGTTTTTTGTTGGTTTTTTTTTTGCAGGGCAATGAGGGTTAAGTGACTTGCCCAGGGTCACACAGCTAGTTAAGTGTCAAGTGTCTGAGGCCGGATTTGAACTCAGGGAGTCCTGAATCCAGGGCCGGTGCTTTATCCACTGTGCCACCTAGCTGCCCCAAAACAGGGTATTTGGAAAGAAGTAAAGTGAGTTGTTTTGGACATGTTAGCCTGAGATATTTACAGGACATTCCATTGGAAATGGCCAATGGGCAGTTGTTGATATGGGACTGAGCTCAGGAGAAAGATTAGGACTAGATATACAGGTGTGGAAGTTATCTGCATAGAGATGATAAATGAATGCATAGGAGCTGTTGAGAGCACCAAGGGAATGTATAGCAAGAGTAGAAGGCCAAGACAGAGTATTGGTGTACACCCATAGTTAGGGGTCAAGATATAGTTGTTGAAACAACAACAAAAAAACTGAAAAGGAATGGCCAGATAACCAAGAAAATGAGAGAGAACAATTTCATGACAACTCAGAGAACAGAAAGTATACAAGAGGAGAGGACAGTCAATAATGCCAAATGCTGTAGAGAACACAAGAAGGATGGGGACAAAAAAAAAAAGACCATTAAGAGATCATTGCTCTGGGGCAGCTAGGTGGTGCAGGGGATAGAGCAAACAGCCCTGGAGTCAGGAGGACCTGAGTTCAAATTCAGCCTCAGACACTTACCAGCAGTGGGACCATGGGCAAGTCACTTAACCGTGATTGCCTTCACCCTCCATCCCCCCAACTCGTTGTTCTGTATAACAAGGGTTGGCTCTCTGAGTTGGGTAGATTGGGAAATCAAGGTGATGTCAAAACAAAAGATAATAATAAATTCTCTTCTCTACCTGATATCATCATTTAATTGAAATTGTCCTTTCCAAAGTTACCAGTACCACTCTCTCTTGATCCTTCTCCTATCTATTTAACTCTTTCTCAATCTTCTCAGACTCTTTTGCTGTTGCATTATTCACGTTTTGGTCTCCTAACTAGGGGAGACCTTAAGGCTTTATCCACTCCTCAATCTCCTTTGCTTGTTCATCCATCATGTCATACAATTTATTTATTTATTTATTTTTGTTTTGCAGGGCATTGAGAGTTAAGTGACTCGCCCAGGGTCACATGGCTAGTAAGTGTCAAGTGTCTGAGGCCAGATTTGAACTCAGGTCCTCCTGAATCCAGAGCCCGGTGCTTTATCCACTGCTTTATCCACTGCTCCATCTAGCTGCCCCCATGTCATACAAATTAAATATGGGTATCTCCAAGGCTCTATCCAGGATCTTTTCTCTTCTCTCTATATTCTCTCAGTTGGAAATCTTAGTACCTCTCATGTACTCCAATATCATCTCCATGGAAATGATTCCCAAATCCATAAAGCCAGCCCTAGACACTCTTCTTATGCTACAGCCACACAGTCACCAACTCCTTATGAACTGGATAACTTATAGGCATCTCAAACTCACCTGTCCAAGACACAACTCCTTATCTTTTCTCCTGAATTCTCCCTTCTTCTCAACTTACCTATGACTTTTTTTTTGGGGGGGTGGAGTTTGAGGTTTTTTGTTTTTTGGGGTTTTTTTTGCTGAGGTAATTGGGGTTGTGACTTGCCCAGGGTCACACAGCTAGTAAGTGTCAAGTGTCTGAGGCTGGATTTGAACTCAGGTCCTCCTGAATCCAGGGCCAGTGCTTTATCCACTGTGCCACCTAACTGCCACCTTACCTATTATTTTTTTAGGGAGGCAGTTGGGGTTAAGTGATTTGCCCAGGGTCACTCAGCTAATAAGTGTCAAGTGTCTGAGGCCAGATTTGAACTCAGGTCCTCCTGAATCCAGGGCCGGTGCTCTATCCATTGTGCCACCTAGCTGCCCTTACCTATTATTTCTAAGGGTACCATCCTTCTCCCAATCACCCAAGTCTAGAACTTCAGTGTTTTCTTTGTGTTCTCATACCCACTCACCCAACAGAGCTAATCCAGAGACAACTAGGTGGTGCAGCAGATAGATACCTGGACCTGGAGTCCAGAAGACCCAGGTCCAAATCTTCCCTTAGACATTTACTAACTGTATAGCCCTGCACAAGTCACTTAACCTCTGCCTCACTTTCCTCAATTGTAAAATGGGCATAAAAAGACCCCCTATCCCTCAGGGTTGTTGTGAAGATCAAATGAGATCATACTTATAAAGTGGTTGGTATATAGGAGACATTTAAATATGTGTTTCCTTCCTTCCCTCTTTCCTTCCTTCCTTCCCTTCTTTATTCCATTATGTCTGAATGGATTCTTGGCATTTTTGCCTTTATATCTCTCTGCTTCTCCCCTTCTGTCCACTCAGCTAGCCACCATCCTAGTTTAGGTCCTCATTTTCTCTTACTAAAACTTTTACAACAGCCTTCTGACTCATCTTCCTGCCTCGGGTCTATCCACACTCTAATTGCTGTTGTTGTTTAGCAGTTTTTCAGTCATGGCTGACTCTTTGTGACCCCTTTTAGGGTTTTCTTGGCAGAGATACTGGAGTGGTCTGCCATTTCTTTCTCTGGCTCATTTTACAGTTGAGGAAACTGAGGCAAACAGGGTAAAGTGACTTGTCCAGGGTCACACAACTAGTAAGTGTCTGACTGGATTTGAACTCCAGGCCCAGTGCTCTATCTACTGAACCATGTAACTGCCCCCCCCCCCCTAGCCAATGGGATTTTCCTAAAGCACAGGTCTAACCATGCTATCCCTCTACTCAACAAACTTCAGTGGCTCCCTATTACCTCTAGCACCAAATATAAAATCCTCTGGCATTTGAAGTTCTTCATTACCTTGTCCCTTCCTTCCTTACTATTTTTCTCACAATTTATTCTCTTCTGTGCACATTACAACCCAACTACAGAGAACCACTTGCCATTCCTCACCTTCCTCTCAGAGATTAACTTCCATCTACTCTATCATTTTATACATCTAGTTACTTACATGTTGTTGCCCTGCCTACTAGGATGGGAACTCTTTGAGGACAGGGACTGTTTTTAGCCTTTCTTTAAATCTGCAGCATTTAATCCAGCACATGGTACTTAATAAATACTTGCTGACTGACTGGAGAGTAGGGGAGAAGATGGGCTCTATTTTCTCAATCAAGTGAGCTTCTCTGCTGAGCGGAAATAGGGAGAGTGTGGCATGAGATGCTTGAGAAGAGAAGACTTGGAACAGCGGATGTGGGGAATGTTCTAGAGAGGGGAGAATGAAAGGATTACCCTGTGGCATCGAGATATGGTAAAATAAATTCGTTCTGGCCTCAGTATGTGAGTAGGAGCAGAGGAGGTCAATGGTGGGGGCCAATCCAGGATTAGGACTTTAGCAAGGCATGAGTGGTGATAGGACAAGGGGCAAAGTATTCATAAATGGAGGACAGGGTAAAGATGAACTGGCTAACTATAGGATCAAGATTAGGAAAGGAGAAAAATGAAGCCAGATGGCCTTGAAGAGCACTGAGGACTTTAATGCCCAAAGGTTATACTGAGGATGAAGAATAAGTTTAGGAAGAGTGAGGAACAGGGAGAAATAGAAAGATAGGAGGTTATGGTCAGATAGAAAAATAATAATAATAGTAACTTTTGGTGTTCAGTTGTTTCAGTCATGTCCGACTCTTTGTGACTCATTTGAGGTAGTGGGTTTTTTTTTTGGCAAAGATACTAGACTGGTTTGACATTTCCTTCTCCAGCTCATCTGACGGGTGAGGAAACTATATCCAACAGGGTTAAGTGACTTGCCCAGGGTCACACAGCTAATAAATGTCTGAGGCTGAATTTGAACTCTGGTCTTCCTAACTACTTACATTGTTATAGTGCTTTAAGTTTCACAAAACACCTTCCTCATACTGACCTTGTGAGGTAGGCAGCGTATCATTTTATGGATGAAAAAAACAAGGCTCAGAGAGGGTAAGGGATTTGTCACTGGCTACATGACTCATAAGAGAAGCAGTGTGGTAAAGGTGAAAACACTATTGGATTTCGATTCAGGGAATCTGGATACAAACCACAGCTACACCATTTAGTATCTGTGTGATTCTAGGCAAATTACTATAGTCTCAGTGGGGGGGGGCAGCTAGGTGGTGCAGTGGGTAAAGCACAGGCCCTGGATTCAGGAGGACTTGAGTTCAAATCTGGCCTCAGACACTTGACACTTACTAGCTGTGTGACCCTGGGCAAGTCACTTAACTCCCATTGCCTCGCCAAAAAATCATTACTATAGTCTCCTCTATAAAATGGGAGGCTTGCAACCTTTCCCATATGGACCTCTCATATCTGATGTCTAATGTCTCTTCCAACTCAAGGATACTAAGTGTTGTATCTGGATCTTTAGGGGGACTTTCTGGCTGTCCATGGCAGAAGAAAAGGGAAGGGAAGGGAAAGGAAGGGGGTGGGGAGAGAGATAAAGAGCAGGGGACATAAGGGAAGAACCTCTCCTACCCAGAGGCAAGGGACAGATGATATAACCTCTGAAGAAGACCTTGCTTGAAACCCCTGGACCACCAGAAATGCTCTACAAACATATTAGATCAAAGATTTAGAGCAGCAAGTAACCTTAGAAAAAACCTAGTCTAGGGGTAGCTAGGTGGCGCAGTGGATAAAGCACCAGCCCTGAATTCAGGAGTGCATGAGTTCAAATCCGACCTCAGACACTTAACACGTACTAGCTGTGTGATCCTGGGCAAGTCACTTAACCCCAATTGCCTCACTAAAAAAAAAAAAGAAAAAAAAGAAAAGAAAAAACCTAGTCTAACCCACTCCTTTTACACATGAGCAAACTGAGGCCTAGAGCAGTGAAATGATTTGTCCGAGGTCTCATAGCTTGTAACTGACAGCTGGGATTTGAGCCCCTGCGAATCTAGACTTTTCACTGTTATCACCAAAGTAACTTGGACAAAAATGAGAATAATGAACACCCTTTAAGGGACTCAGAGCCACTTATGATTGGGCACATATAACATACACTGGGGACACTGTAGATATGCAGAAGCTTATACAGATATGTGGGAACATGTGTAGACAGGCCAGTTTGGGGACCCCTTCCTTTCTTCCTTTAGGCAAGTTCATTACTTCCAGTATCTCAGAGCTAGGTATAGAGGAGAGGGAGGAAGTTGCCTGGTGAAGGCCTCACGTCTGCTCCTTCAAAGCCCTAAAGTGAAATATAGGAGCTTAAGGGGAGCCGACAAGGGTGCTGCTATGTTTCCCTGAATTTCAGGCCCCAAACACATAACTCAGAAGACCAGATTCCTAACCTAGGAGGAGAGGGGAGGGGAGAATCCTGCAGCACCACCTTCCCAAGGCAGGTTAACTCTTTTAATCCTATCCCATTTGTTGTGAGGTGCCAAGAGAGAGGGGTAGGCCAGATAGCCATGCACTTACGGAGTGCTCCATTAAGACAGTTGCAGGTATGCATGTGTAAGCCAAAGCATTCTCATTTTACATCCATGCATGAGAGTTCATGCAGGGTTCAATGCACACACACACACACATGTGTGTGGGAGCATGCACATGTGTGTGCGGAGCTGGGAGATGAAGCCCACAGCCTGTTGGCGGCTGGTTAAATCAGGGTATGTGTAGGCGGCTTCCTGCTATAGCTAGCTGGAAGTGCAGCAAGCAGAGAAAATTGAGCTTCCAACCCTACTCCCTTCAGATGGAGGAGGGTCCAAGGGACCCCACCCTCCTCCTCCTCCTCCACCCTCTCTGTCCTAACCAACTGGAGGGACCTTATTTCTCTGCCAAAGGGCAGGACCTTGAGGCTTAGATTCCAGAACCAGCCTTGCTGTTTCCTCACCCCTCTGTCTATCCCTGGGAATAGGGGGAGAAGGTGGCTCTCAGGAAGATGCCAGAGAATATGGGCCTTGGGGGCAATCTAACATAAGGAAACCCTCTGCTCCATCCTGACTCCAGGCCTTTTCACTGGCTCTCCCCCTGACTTGGAATTCTGTCTCTCCTCTACACCCTGGTTTGCCCAGTTTCTTTCAAAACTCAGCTCAAATCTCATATTCTAGTGGACTCCTTTCCCAGCCCCCCAAATTGCCAGTGCCTTGTCTCGGAGATGAATTTTCATCTATGATGTATAGTATACATCTTTTTTTGGTGGTTTTTTGTTTTTTGGGTGAGGCAATTGGGGTTAAGTGACTTGCCCAGGGTCACACAGCTAGTAAGTGTCAAATGTCTGAGGCTGGATTTGAACTCAAGTCCTCCTGACTCCAGGGCCAGTGCTCTATCCACTGCGCCACCTAGCTGCCCCTAGTATACATCTTATATAGTTCTTTGCATGCTGTCTCCCCCATTACAATGTGAGCTCCTTAAGGGGCAGGCACTGTTTCTGCCTTTCTTTGTATCTCTAGATCATGGTATAGTCCCTCAAACATAGTAGATACTCAAAAAAATGCTTATTGGTTGGTACCAAATGCAGTATTCTTCCCACTGTTCCTCACTGCCTCTCATAGTCCAATCACCTCACATTACAGAAAACGTGGTAGATGGTTGTAAAATAACTTGCTAGCCCCTCCTCTGGTATTCTCTCCACTCCACCACACTGGCTTCCCTGACCATCTTAAAGAGAATTTCTTCTTCAGATTTTCCATATGCTATGGTACTGTTCATTTATCATCTCTTACATGCTCCCTCATATACCCAGATAGATTAGAAGCTCTTTGAAGGTGGGGACTCTGTGTTACTAATTTTCTATCTTCTATAGTGTCTAGCAAGGTTATGGGCACCTAGATCATGCTCATTAAATAGCTCTTAATAACTGGGAAGGAAGAGCTGGGAAGAGAACTGAGGATTATGTCTGGGTTTGAGCTATCCCTACACTCCTCTTGGAAGGGAGTATTATGAATTTGGCATCCCCCAACCCCTCAGCAAGAAAAAATTGGTATGAGACCTGGATTCGAAGATCCTATTGGGTGTTTATATAAGGTTGGAAAGGGAGGATACTGGATCCTAATTTGAGAATATTAGAACCAGGGAAGAATCTGAACTTCCAGTCTGGAATTCCATGGGAGGTCACTTACAACGGTAATGTTGAAGGCATATAGCAGGTCAAAGGGCAGAGCAGCGATGAGGTCGATGAAGAACCAAGTGGCCAGATAATGAAGGCCAATGGAACGGGGGGCAGAGACAACTTGGCCTGATTGGGACACGTAGGTGGTGCGGAAGTTCAGGATAATATCTGGCAAGAGAAAGGGAGAGAATACGAATGTCACCCAGGGAGCTCTTTTGATTAGGAGAATAGGAATGGTGCCCACTTCTAACCAGCCCCGGGGATTTTAACCAAGGAGTTGAGGAACTAGAGTTTCATTAGGGAATTGTGACTGGGGCTTCGGGATTGGAAAAGTTGTGGATGGTGAGTATGGGCTAGAGCTAGATTGTTCTCTAGGTGAGGTGAGAGACTCCATCCATGCTGGGATCCCAGAGACCTGGGGAAGGGGGTGGGTCCTGAGCCAAACTGTAATCAGTACACCCAGGAGAGGGAACACAGATGGGTACAAGGGCTTAAAGGAAGGTTGGAGTCTGGACATTGGAGGTCCCAAAAGCCTCTGGGGTGGGCTCTGACCGAGGATGAAGAGCATCTCCACAACGATGTCACTGACGAGGGTGTGCCGGGTGGTGATGGGGCTGTCATCGGCGCCTGAGAAGCAGACGTTGTAGGGGACAGTGATGGCCACGTAGAAGGTGGCAAGGAGGATGAGGCCATCCCAGAGGGCCTTGGGGACACTGTAGTGAAGGAGGAGGCAGCGGGACCCCCCCACAGAGGCTACCTTGTATTCAGGCACTGACGGCTTCGGTTCAAACACGTTCTGGGGGAAAAGGAATTGGGGCTGGGGGGACACTGGGGGAAAAAGGGCTGGGGTAACATTGGGAGGAAAGGGGCAAGGGGAATCATGAGGTAGAGGGATTGGGACTGGGAGGTCTGGGAAGAAGGAGGCAGAGGCTGGGGGTTGTCCAGAATGCAGAGAAAGAGTTCTCTGAATCAGTGTATCCCTAGTTGGAGTCCCTCTCACTGGCTCTATAACTCTTCTCCTTTGTCTTGTTTGACTTCTCTCTTCCCTCACTCTCAAATTAACTCCTTTGGATCAAGCTGTTCATATTTCTGAGGTCAGCCTCAGGTTTGCTCAACTTGGCCTAGTGCTTGGCTTGGGATATGGGGTAGAGTCCCTGATTCCCAATGTGTGAGGAGTAAGTGGAGATGCTCTCCTGAAAGAGAGCTGGTGATAAGTGGAGTCCATGACTTCTAGGTCTAGCCCTGAGGTCATTAGCTTCTTCCTTCTCAAGCTTTGCTTCTGGGCTCAGGAAGTGGCAGTGGAAGGAGATGAAGCCCTCCAGGGATGGTAATCACACCCTCTTCTACAATTCTAGTAATCAGCCCAGAATATTAGCTAATATGGTCACTTGCCTGGGACTAGTGGAGAGGGGGAAGGGGAGGGAAAGGATCCATTGTAGGGCTCTTGTCATTCTCACAGCCTAAGTAGAAGACAAATGCTGATCCTGGGAGAAGGTGACCTTATCCTTAGGAACCTCACCACCCAATTAATTTCATCATGCATTGATATCAAGCAAAACTATCAAGCAATAGGTAATGCCAATAACACGTATCTTGCCCTTTTAACAACAAAAAATGGGATGATATCCTAACCCTTCCCCAAGGGAACAGGAACCCTATCAAGGAAGGCATAGCACAAGGTAGGGAGATGGGGAGAAATGGGACTATAAGAACAGGAAGACAAGATATTTGGGGGGAATGGGAGACAAAGGAAAAGGAATAGAAGAATTTGGAAAATGGGAGTAGGGTATATTGTAGATAGCAAGCTATAAAGCTAAGGAGTTAGGGATGATTGGTAGACAGGAAGACAGAGGGATTTGGAAACCAAAGACTGGGAGGCTAGGACAACTGGGAGATGACTCACATTGTTGGCTTTTACATTGCCCTGACCACGTCGGCCAAATTGGGTGGAAAGCCTGTGGAGAACAGTGTGACCCTGCCTCCTGGCTGTTCGAAGTCTTGAACTGCCTCCTTTCCTGCTTTTAGTCTTCTCTGCTGGGGGAATGAGTTGGGAAAAAGCATAGTCTGGGAACCTGGGGCAACAGGTAGAGTGTCATCCTTCTCAGCTTGGGCCTCCCTTTCTTCAATAGGCCTTCCCATGGTCTCCTTTCTACCCCATCATTCTCCTCCCCCCCCAAATTGCTGCAGTTACCATGGTTATTTCCTCCAGGGGGACCCAGTCCCCGTCCTTGGCTCTGGGTGATGTCTTTGAAGGAAAAAAGGAATAGCACCACGTCCCCCATCTCATTCTTGATTGGCATCATATCCAGTAGACACCAGAAGGCTGAGCCTGGGTAGAAAAGGGAAATATGGGCATCACAGGTAAAGAGCCCTGGTTGCTCTATCAGCTCTAAGATATCTTATTCTCCCAAATAACCCTTTCCTTTGGTCCAAGAAGGTGAAACAGGGCTTGTTCTTGGACAACCAGAGGTGAGAGGATAATAGAACATAATGAAAATTAGAATAGAAATATCTTATTCTGTAGATCAGAAACATAAATAAAATTAGAATGTAAGCTCCTCTAGGTCAGGAACTGTCTTTTTGCTTGTATTTGTATCTCTAGTACAGTGCTTGGCAGCTGGTAAGTGCTTAAAAATGCTCATTGATCTGGCTTTTAAAATGTGTGTTGACTAATTACTAATGTCACTATAACATTTTTAAGTTGACAAAGCACTTTTTGCATATGACCTTATTTGAGCCTCCCAACAATCCTGTGAGACTCTAGATATAATTACTGCCTCCATTTTACAAGTGAGGAAATGGAAGCAGTGCTTTGTCCTAACGAGTGACAGATGCAGGATTTGAATATAGGTCTTTTTTTTTTTTCCTGTGGGGCAATGAGGATTAAGTGACTTGCCCAGGGTCACACAGCCAGTAAGTGTCAAGTGTCTGAGGCTGGATTTGAACTCAGGTGCTCCCAAATCCAGGGCCCGTGCTTTATCCACTGTACCACTTAGCTGCCCCCTAATCCGGGTCTTTTTGAATCTGTCAGGCCCTTTAGCCACTAGGTCACCCCAGGTCTCTTGGGGCTCAGAGAGTTCTCACCATCCTTTCGGTAGAAGCAGAGCTCGGCTCGGTGCTCCTGCCGGCCCTCCAGAGCTTTGTGTAGTCTCTGCAGGGCAGGCTCGCTGGTCTCAGGGCCATAGAGGAAGCGGCAGCTGCAGGTTTTCTGCATCACCTCAGTTCGGCAGAAGCCTGTGAGGTCGCAGAAGCCGTCAGAACAGTACACGATGGGATAGCCTCTTGGACCCTGAGCATTAGCCAGCAGGAAGTTACTGTCTGTGGGGAAGAGAAAGGCTCAAGATGTGGGTAAGGGGAGTGCTTCAATGGGGAGAGGAAGCTTTTAAGGAAGACTATCTTAGGTTCAAGATGAATAAGATGGATCTGGGGTTACAGACACAGGATCACAGATGCCAAGATTTAGAGCTGGGAAGGACCTTAGCAGTTATTTAATCTAGCCACTCCCCACAACTATTTCATAGACAAAGAAAACAACACCCAGGGAGGTTCAGTAACTTGCCTAAGGACACACAGGAAGCAAGTAGAACAGAGAGTCAAACCTCGGTCCAATGTCCCTAAATCCAAGGCTCTTTCTACTACTGCACAATCTCCCCAGTTCTATCTCAGGAAAGGCCTAGACCTGGGGAAACTGGATGTCCAAGTTCTGAACTCTACACTAGACTAAGAAGCTAAAGACTGGCCTGAGGGAAACAGACCCAAGTTTTATTCCTGGGTTGGAAAACTGGAGCAATGACTTAGAAGGGAGGAAATTTGATCCAATTGCTTTTCTCCAGGCAGGTAAAAGATGATTCTCCCCTTTTTATAGATGAGACTCAGAGAAGTTAAGTGACTTGTCTAAGGTCACAAAGTTAATACAAACTATGGGGAAAGAACTAGAATCCATTCCCATTGTTTTTTGGTTTGTTTTTTTGTTTGTTTGTTTGTTTGGTGGGGCAATGAGGGTTACATGACTTGCCCAGGGTCACAGTTAGTATGTGTCAAGTGTCTGAAGGCGGATCTGAACTCAGGTCCTCCTGAATCCAGGGCTGGTGCGTTATCCACTGCCCCTCCACTGTCTTTTAGAATTCTAGAATGTTAAAGCCCTGCAGAGTCTGTAGTCCTGCCCACTTCATTTTACTGATGAGGAAAATTGAAACCCAGAAAGAGGTATGACTTGCCCAAGGTCATACATTTGTTTAGTGGAAGAGTCAGACATGAAACTAGATCTTTTAACTCCAGGACTTCTTCCACTATAGCACAGAGATTTGGAGGGTTAGGGTGGTGGTAGTAGTAGTAATCTTTCCCTGGTGCTCAAAGTTTGAAAAGCCCCCTCTAGAGCCTCTCCCCACCCCCTTTATCCAATCCCCATAACAATAGGATGGGGGCTGAGGGCTGGGGGGAGTGGGGGAATGGCAGACTATTCACTATTCTCAGTAGATGGGAGGAGAGAGGCCAACACAGCTTGAGCTCAGACTCAGGGTCAGAGGCCAAATGGAGGTAAGAGGCTATAAATTCCCACTCCAGCCCCCTTCTCACCTTCTCAGAGTCCTAATGAGGGGACAAAAAGGAGAGGGTGATACTTGAAAGGGGCACTGGGGGTGAGGGGAAAGAAGCAGGGCCCCATGCTCTGCCTCCTCCCTCCATCTCAGGACTGGTTGCCACGGTGATAGGTGCTATGGAAACTTGGGAGGCGGGAGGAGGAGGGGAATGGAGGGCGGGGTAGGGCCCGAGCAGCTTCGCATCCACCCTCGGGTACCACTTTCCTTCCCCTCCCTCTCTCTGCTGGCCCAACCTCCCGAAGGGGCCCTCTCAGCTCCTTTGTAAGAAAAAGGGGAAACGTAGGAGGGGCTCTAGGGCGGCTGTCCACGGTCCTGAACTGAGAACTCTAGGTAGGTGGGATAGAGACGGGCATTCCACTCCACTACAGAGGGCAACCACCCCCTCTTTAGTCAGTAAGGCAGAGATTCTCGGTCCGTGGTTCTTCGATCTGTTGTGTAGGGTGCACATGACCTTGGTCCCAGACTCCCTTTGCACTGAGCCAGGTCCCAGTGAAGTCCGGGATTTTATTTCTTTGGGGGGGGGGGAGAGGAAGAAAGGAAAAACTGGAGTCCTCAACTAGGCAAGACGGCTTCGGCTCCCCTTCTCTTTAATCTTCCCGCCCCCCTTGCCCAGTTCCCCCCCACACCCTAGATTAATACACACACATACCCACCCACACACATGCCCATCCCCGTAGCGCAGTCCTTGGGGGCTGGATTTTGGAACCCGAGATTTAGGGGAGGGGGCGGCCCTGGGCCTCAAAAAACCCCTTCGCGCTTCGGCTGCACAAAGAGCCTCTCCTGTCCCCGCCCCGAGCTACCTCGACCCTCCCACCCCTGACCCTTTGCACCCACAGTCCGGCCCGACTCCAAGCGTTTCTGGCTCTCCTGGATGCTTGCCCCCACAAGATGTTCCTTGCTTTTGTCCCGCCTCTTCAAGTGGCGCTAGCCCAACGCATTTTCGGATACCCAGTTCTGACCCTTCCTCCCTCAGTCTCTCCCTAGTTCTCGGAATGCGACTTCTCTCCAGTGTCCTTGGGTTCCCCATCCCCACCTTCACTTGTGTTTCCGTAGCGCCCAGTCAGACAGGACTGGGACAGGTTGCAATCTCTGTCCCGGCAACCCTGGGGTCACCTCAGCCCCTTGCCCCCTGTCCCAACCCCCTGCAGCGCTCGTTCCCTACTCACGAGTGCCGTCGAAGCGTGTGGCGATCGTGTCCAAGAAGGTGTTTTGGGGGGCCAGCAACCCCTTCATGACAGGCATGGCCCTGGGGTAGAGAGATCCAAGTTCGAGGAGGAGGCTACAGGGGGAGGATTAGCACGGCCGGGCAGGGTGGGGCGCGCTGCCGGCCGGGCCGGGGCGCCCCATGCGCCTGCCTCCCTCCCTTTCTCCTCTCCTCCTCTCCTCCTACGACGCTGCAGCCTCTGTGCTGGGCTCCGGGCTCAGCTCTTCTCGGCGCCGCAGCCCGGGCCACCCCGCCCCCCCCAGTCCCTTTTGGGGCTGCGTTCTTTCCCCCCAGTGGCCTGGCGAGCGCCCGCCACGTGGCCCCCACCGGGGGAGGGGCTGCCAAAGACAGCCCCCCTCCCCTCTCAGCAGCCCACTTCGCAGAGGTAGGGTCCGCCCACGCGTGTCTCAGAGGGAGCTGGCTGACGACACGCCCACAGGGGAGTCCTGGAGGGATGGGGAGAGGATAACGCTGAGAGAACGTCCCTCCTCCCATGTGGCCCCGCCTCCTAACCTGCCCTCTTCCTTCTAGAGAGCTGTTGGCCCCAGGTGTGATCCTGTTTCTGCTCTGCGGACCCGCCTCCATGCATGCTTCTGGACCTCCCACTCCTGGCTCCGCCCTTGGGCTTCCCCCTCGCTTTGCCCACTCGGGACCAGATACTTGGAGTTCTGTGCCGCGTGCTGGAAGCCAGGAGCCCCCTATTGGGCCCTTCCTTTATTCATTCCCCCCAAATTAGCTCTTAATGATTTCAAGAGGCAGCGGGGGCGCGAAGAATAGAAGGAGGGCATTCTACCTGTGAGACCTTGTGCAAGTTACTTCACTCGACTTCTTTTTCCTCATTAGTGAAATGAGTCATTGGACTGGATGACCTCTTAAATACCTTTGCCACTCTAAATTTATAAACTTGTAATAGCTGTCAGTAATGAGCATATCGTCAGGCAATGATGCATAGTGGATGAAGTGCTGGGATTGGGATCAGGAACACTTGGTTTCAGATATCGCTTCACACAGTACCTTAGATATGTGACCTTGGGCCAATCATTTAGCACAGACAATTCCCTAGAACGCATCTACTAAGTCAGAGATGGGTTTCGATCTGCTTTAATGTATGGAGTTTCCACACCAGAAGTTCCGAAGAGAACTATATCATAAATCCTTTTGATAGTCTCATTTTAACTTTGCGAAGCGTTATGATCCCATTTGGATCCTCCCGACAACGCTGTGAGGTAAGGTGTTAGCCTAACTTTCCAGGTAGGGAGAGATTAAGTGACTTGCCCGTGGTCACATAGGTACTAAGTATTGGAGGGTAAATCTAATTCCAAGCCCAACATTCTTACCACTATACCCCACTGCCTCTCTTTGGCAATGATCCCCACCCAATCCTGTGTAGAAGTAGACAAAACCACATGGTTTGTCGAAGGAGGAAGATTGCCCAATTCTCAGCTTGTACTTTTTAAAAAATCGATATCTTTCATTTGAACATCACCTTTATTTCCCTATATACTCCCCACCCGAGTCTTCCCTGTAACAAAGAACTTTTTAAAAGAAAAGAAAGGAAGAAATTTAATCCCCCCACAAACAGTAAGGAAAACTAACACATCAGTCAAGTCCTACAGTAATGCAGTCTTCCACCCCCTTGGTCCTTCACCTCAGCAAAAAAGAGAGGGAGGTTCAGCCTGTGTTTCTTAAAAATACTTATCCTAACATCTTACTTTGACATCTCCCACCCCCACCCCCTGTCTCTCTGTCTCTGTCTTTCTCTCTGTCTCTCTGTGTCTGTGTCTGTCTCTGTCTCTCTCTGTGTCTCTGTCTCTGTCTGTCTGTCTCTCTCTATTGGAAAGAGATGTAGAGGAGACAGAAACCTAGGGAGGACTGAGACTCTGGGGCAGCAGGGCTGTAATCCAGCCTCTAAAGGGTACTTTAGGGCTGAACTACAACAGGAAAGTATACTGGTGGGATTGCAGAAAGAACATCCTGACCCTGAAGGAGGAAAGTGAGACAGGAATAAAGGCAGCTCTAAGCTTTTTTCTTCCCCTCTCTCCCTGCTGCAGGGGAACAGGTCAGTGGGATGGCGGTGGGGAGATGGGACAAGTTATAACAGGACCATTTCCTATATCCTCAGTTGGGTTGTTTTGTTTTGTTGTTGTTGATTGATGAATGCTTCTGTTCAGTTCTTCAGTCTCTGGCTGGGGTTGGCGGAGGATGTGGACAAAGGAAAGTGAGACTAACTCTCCAGTCTGGTTGCTCAGGCTCTTGTTTTTTCACCCCTTCCTCTTAATACTCATGGATTGAGGATTCCCAAATGGTAGGTAGAGAGGATAAGGTGTTGGGTAAAGCCTAGATTACTGGTTACCAAGTGCATTAAGGGTGACTGGAGCTGGAGTAGGAAGAACTTCAAGAATAAAAGGGACATTTTAAAATATTACTTTTTTGTTTGTTTTTGGTGAGGCAATTGGGGTTAAGTGACTTGCCCAGGGTCACACAGCTAGTAAGTGTTAAGTGTCTGAGGTCACATTTGAACTCAGGTCCTCCTGAATTCAGGGCCGGTGTTTTATCCACTGCGCCACCTAGCTGCCCCTAAAACATTACTTTTTTTTTTTCAAATAAAGTTTTATTCTTTTTAAACCTTAAAAACCATTCTTTGCTCCCCAGCTACAAAAACAGGATTTGCCTGGAATCAAAAACATTACTTTTTAACAATGTACATAGGAGCACAAATTTAAAACTGGAAGAGCCTTTGGAGTCCATCCAGTTCATTTCATGGAAGAGGGAAATGGAACTTAGGGAGATTAAGTGGAAATCACACAGGTGGTAAATTTGAACCCAGAGCCGGGATATCTTTTCCGTTCAATCTAGCTGCCCCACCAATCTCTTCAACGCCAGCAAATCCTGCCCTCCTTATTTATTTTTGAGCTAAGCCGGTAATGCTACAGAGAAACCTCCAAGTCTAAGGTGACTGGGGCTCACAAAAGGGTATGCTTTAAAGACCTTGTCTCAGACCTCGTACCCTGCCCCCCACCCCCACTCCCTCCCACTCCCAACCAAAGGTCTGCTCCTAAGGAGAGGAAAGGGGTGACCGCAATAACAGAGAAAGGACACATTCAGCGTGAGTTATCTTTATTCCCCCAATTCTCAGGGGTGGAGCATAGCTCTGGGGCTGAGAGGAGGTGGGGAGAAGCCCACCTGTCTCTCCCTTCCCCTCATTTGGGACCATCCCGAATACATGGAAATTAAAGAAGAGTTCCCACCCCCTAACCCCGCCCTCGCCACTGCCCAAACAACTGAGTCACTGAGTAGCCAGAGTCTGGGGAGTCTGGTGTTGCCCCCGGGCTTTGAAAGCCCAATTGCTGGGGGAGTGGCTATTGGTAGACTGTCGCCTCAGCGACTCAAGACCCCTGCCATCTCTGGCCAGGGTCCTGTGCTGCGGGGCTGTCGGTACACAGATGCCCAACGCAGGACAAGGTGCCAGGGACCCGGGAGCAGCTGCTGTAGCCCGGGGCTCCGGAGGGACTGGGGAGGGGCTCTCCACCTGCGCCAGCCCGGCGTCCCACAGTGAGGATGCCTGCGGCGTGGTTGCCACTGGCTTGCAGGAGCCTCTGGAGTCGTCCCTGCAGCCCAGATAGACCTGCCCTCCGTTTCCCCAGGGTGAGGATGCCGGCCGCGTGGTTGCCGGCTCCGTGTAGCAGGTCGTAGAGACGACAGGAGCAAGTTTTCTGTCGGCAGCAGTTGGGCATGGGTTGGGCGGCTGCCCGGGCAGGGAGCAAGGCCGGGAGTACCAGCAGCAGGAACAGCAGCGTCACTGTGGCCCACGGAGCCTACGGTGGGGAAGGTGAAAGGAGAGGTGGGTACACGGGGCAGACAGGGGCGAGCTTCCCTCCACTTCCCACCTCTGTCAGCATGCCAGCACTTTTACACCTCCCATCCCCGAGAAATTGTCGCCCAGAAATTCCAATCCCGGGAAAAGCAAGAATTTGTAGAAGTTGGGATCACTTAAGCCTGCCTTTTTGTGCTGCCTTGAAGACCAAGGATGTGGATCAAACTTCCTCCCATCCTTGGGAGGTCTTAGGAAAAGGAAAGGCAAAGGAGTGGGAGGGGAGGGAAATAAATTGAGCCTGTCCATAGGAATGGGGTTTAGGGGATTCCACTATCCTCATGAATGGAGGTATATGTGCCAAGAATCCCATCTGCTATTCACCCCAGTGTCCCTGGCAAATAAATCGATTGGTCTCTACTTAATTCTGCTTGCTTTCCCATCTGATCTGTGCACGCCCCCCACCCCCATCCCAAGAATGCTGGCATACACCGAGTGTATTCAGATTCATATACACATCAGAGAAAAGGCAGAATGCTAAGGATGAGCCCTTTTCATTTCTATTGCCTCCTCTCCTGTGGGACCAGGGCTGCCGCTCAGAGATCTAGGACTATGGACTCACCCACTGTTCACTTTCCAGGGGACTGACTCAAGGACTCCTCAATAACCCTTCAATAAGATCAGATGAGGCTCTCCCACCTCAAGTGAGCTGACAAAAATGTTGGCAGCCTGAAAGGCCACTTCCCCTACTCACAATTCCTCTTCCCTTCCATCTCACTGAGGCCTTTACCTTTGAAGTGTTTGGATTCATGGTGCCAGGACTTCTGGAGTAAGGGACAGCCAGGAGCATGTCAGGCTGTGCAGTCGGAGGGTGCGGAGAGTCGAGCAGATGCTGGGCACCAGTGACTGGGCAGCTCTCACCCTGAGGCTTATAGTGCCTATGGCTTGTAGGGGGGAGGGACAGGCATCTACGCACATCCCATGGACCAGACAAAGCCAGCACTAAGAATACCACCATGGAGGGGGGCTCGTCTCTGGGCTGGGGCTGGAAGAATGAATGAGGTGTCGGCTTTGGAGATGCTGTCTGGGTGATGTGGCCCCCGGCCCTCCCCTAGGGAAGAGGGAAAGCTCCCTGGAGATGACACCAGTCGCTGGGCATTAATAAGGCAATAGCAGACCCAGGAATCTGAGCACACAAAAGCAGCTCCAGCCCTGGCTGGGGACAATGAGGCTGAGGCTGAGGGGAAGTGAGGGTCGTTAGACTAATTAGAAGATAGGGTGAAAATGGCAGGGGGGGGTAGAGAGATGCTGCGTCTTGTCCTGGACATGATGCATAAACCATATTTACTGAGGGAAGAGGATGAATTGCTATTCTCATATATTTATTCTCATCTCTTTGTCTCGGCAAGGCTCAAAAGCATAATTTCTCAGGGAAAAAAAGTGCTTTTATCTACCCCCACCTTCCCTTTTTTTTTTCAGCTCACTCACTTCTCCCCTAGTTTCAGAAATATCCCTCTTTTACCCCACCCCACCCCCCCCCCCGACAAAGAACCATCATACATATAGGTCTAGGTAAGTTTATTGTGACTTGGCTTGTTGACAGATTTCTTTTTTTTTTTTTCGGGGTAATCAGGGTTAAATGACTTGCCCAGGGACACACAGCTAGTAAGTGTCAAGTGTCTGAGGTCACATTTGAACTCAGGTCCTCCTGAAAACAGGGCTTTATCCACTTCGCCACCTAGCTGCCTCCTGTTGACAGATTTCTTCGGAAGCAGATGCCAACTTTCTCCTGTGCCTAGGCTCAGGGACTAGTTAGGGTTCCTATAGACTTTTATTATTACTGCCCCATACCATTTCTACCCTAATACCAAGGCAGAAGGAATAACAGTGTAGAAATGGGAATAAAGAATAATGCATTAGCAGAATGGAGAACAGAATGAGGCTCCTGGCTTGTCCACAAACTAGTTGTGTGACCTTTGGCAAATGACTTCACCTCTCTGGGACTCAGTTTCCTCTTCTCTAAAATGAGGGCATTAGCTTAGATGATTTCTAAGTCTTCCTTCCAGTTCTGACATTCCAGAAAACTATGTGCTTGCAACAGGGCTCAGAATATAATGTCTCTGAAAGCGCTTCCCCCCCTACATGATATCACTTGCCGGTCCTGTATCTGTATAGGTTCTTGGGAATGGAGACTGGATAACTGGCAAGAGGCTGCTGCCAAACTATGGTAAAGGGAATGTGGGTGAAGGGAGGGGAGGACAGATGGAGAGAGTCGTCCCTTTCTAGCTTAGAGACCCCTAGCTTGTTAGAGGCATGAGAAGGGGGAATGACTTAACATTGCCCTTCCTAATTTCTGATTTTACACCTTATCTCTTAGAGATGGACAGACAGTGTGGCACAGTAGATAGAGATGGCCTTGAAGTCATGAAGATCTGGGTTCCAGTCATGCCTTGGGCACATAATGGCTATGTGTTCCTGGGAAAGTCACAACCTCTCAGTACTCTCTTAGAAGCAGAGGAGGTGCTGACCTGCATTGGTAGAGCTTTCTCATCCAGATCTCTATATTAATGAAATCAAGGACTTAATGTTTATCCCTGTCCTAGTCCCTATGTTTAAAAATCGAGTCAGTGTTAGTTCATCGGAACAGAAGGGACAGCATGATATTCACCAATACCCATTCTCTAGGGGAAGGAAAAGGGACTATGGTCCTTACCTCCTGGTGCCCTCACCTCCAGTAACTCCACTCACACACACCCCTCCCCTGCCCCAATCCAGTCCTTCACTGCCCAGCAGCTTAAATTAGCATCACTCAGCCTGGATAGAGGACAGGAAAACTGGCTGTTAGGGTTCCCAAGTGAGATTTTTTTTTGCCCACTGAGAGAGCACAGAGATACTAGGGTGACCCCTAGACTCAGAGAGTCCCCTGAACTATGGGGTTTCACAGAGTCATAGGAGAAAGAGAGAGATGCCCTGTGATGGAGGTGGGACACAGAGGACACTCAAGATACCACCCTCCTCAGCAGAAACTGGATCAGGTTTTTATGTCTCAGGACCCGGGGCATCTCTGGGGGAAAGGAGGAAAAGGGAGTCAATGAGGGAGAGGAGGAAAGGAGGTCCCGGAGTGCACTAAAGCCCCCTTGGCCCACCAGGTGGACTTGGGCAGGTCCAATACTGCCTCGAAAACGGAGAGACTTGTAGGTG
Organism: Dromiciops gliroides; assembly: GCF_019393635.1. Classification (NCBI taxonomy): domain Eukaryota; kingdom Metazoa; phylum Chordata; class Mammalia; order Microbiotheria; family Microbiotheriidae; genus Dromiciops; species Dromiciops gliroides. The sequence goes on along the minus strand of NC_057864.1, from coordinate 180,532,463 downwards.
GGGGAGGCTTCCTGGAGGCAGTGATCGAGCTGGGAATAGAAAAGACAGATGAAGTTTAGGCCAGAGTGTTTGCTTATAGGGTGTAGGATGGATTGAGGGGAGAGGGCACAGATTATGGGTTTATCACAGCTAGAAGGGACTTTAGGGTCTCTCATCTCTCTTTCCTCAGTTTCCTTTGTTTTCCTCCCTGGATTAATTTCTTCCTCTCTCCCAATCCCAGGTGAACCCAAAGATGTGGGGTGGGGGAAACCACAAGCCCTTTCCCCTTACTCCCTTACCTTGTGTCGATGGTCCTCAGACAAGCCCCTTACCCCTCTCAGTTCTACAAACACTTCGTAGTGGGGAGCTGAACCATCAGAGATGGAGCCTGTGGGAAGTTTCCACTCTTTTCTAGAAGGATCCCCGGGAGGGTTCTTACCTCCCCTTAGTTCCCATCTTGGGGTATGTGGAGAAATGTGACAGATTTTTTGGGGGAGGATGGGGGCACATTTAGGCTTGTAAGTGGAGAACAGAAAATCTCTATTTCATAAGAAAGGAAGAGAAATCGCACTCCAGAAGGAATGAGGATTAGACTTTGGAGAGGGTTTCTATCAAGAGACAAGGAACTGCCATCTGCCTGGAGGATCTCAGCCTTGGAGGGACTCTGGGCAGTGGGAAGTGAGGGCAGAATGGTGATAAAGGGGCACCTCCTACTTAAAGGCAGGAGACTGGATAGCATGACCCTAGGAGAGGGAGGTAGGAGAATATCTTACCCAGAATGCTACTCTCTGCACAACAGTAATCCAGCAACTTGGCCCCTGGCCAGAGCCCCACAGCATGTAGCAATGCCCCAGAGAACACATCTTCAGAGATGCCTTCTCCTCGGACATTGAGGGACTGGCTCAACCTAGGTGGGGAGGATTGTGGGGAAGGAACAAGGAGGTCACATAGGTCTCCCAAGGAGAGGGCCATTCAGGGATGCTTCTCCTAACCCTCAGGGAGGGATAAAGGGCAGACAAGGGAGTAAGAACTCTAGGGCCTCTTAGCAGTTTCAGAGAGATTTATGGGGCTGATTTAGAAGGAAGCCAAGGTATGGGATTAGGAGAAGGACCTGTTCTCTGGAGTCTCTCAGTTGGGAGGGCCCTGCAGGATCTTTCCCAGGCCTCTCCATGGTGACCTTTGGGTCCAGGGGCTTGTCAGTGGGACCTCTTGGCCTGGGATGTCTCAGTCTGAGTCTCTTCCATAAACCCTTGGAAAAACTCTCTTGGCATTTGCCTCAGTATGCCACTCACCTTCGGACAAATCTAACCAGAGGACACTGATTGTAGAAGCCAATGACTTGAACCACATCCCCCAGGGGGCACCTATGCATGATGAAGAAAGGGGAGTAAGTGATAATAAGAAAGGGATAAAGAAGGTGGGGGAAACAAAGATCCATCAGCTCAGTCCCTTACCTCCCTCCTCCCCAGTTTTACCAGGAGGCCCTTTGCTTAATCCTCCCACCCTGATCTGGCCAGTACAAGACCTGGAGGGGCAGAGGTGAAGCAGGGTCTGGGGGGTTGGGGGGGCATCACCTGATGAGGTTAGCATCATTGGTCAGCACCAGTTCATATTCTTCCCCCTGCTGGGCCTCCCCTAGTAGGAGGGTGGAGGGGGCCTCCTCTTGACTCTTCTCCCTGGCTGGGAGCAGTTCTATAAAGGGAGGTCCTGGGAGTAAAAGGTATCCTGGCTTTAGTTGCTTTAGGCATGGGTTCAATCCAATCACACCTGAGGATGGTAAGAAGAAGGGTGGAGCAGAGGACGAACAGGTAAGCCGGGAGCTTCAGAACAAAGCAGACCCTTCCCTTAGCTTCCCCAAACTGGCTATATGGAAATGAGAGCTATGTGAAAAGTGGAATCCCCATCAGTCCCCCGAAGAGAAGTATTCTGGGATATTCTCTCCCCTCCTGCCCACCTCTAGGAAAAGGATAGGGCCCAGCCCATTATCTAATGAACCTTTGCCCTGCCCTGCTGGTAAGCTCTGATCCTCCACTTTCCAACTCTCGGTTTTTTGCTTGTTCTTCCTGTCAGGATCAAATCTTTTCCTCCATCACCTGACCTTAACTGCACCAACCTGACTAAGCCATGACCCCCAGCTTCAATTCACAGTGTCCGCTGCTCATTGTTTTTTTGTTTTTTTGTTTTTGTGAGGCAATTGGGGTTAAGTGACTTGCCCAGGGTCACACGGCTAGTAAATGTTAAGTGTCTGAGGTCGCATTTGAACTCAGGTACTCCTGACTCCAGGGCTAGTGCTCTATCCACTGCGCCACCTAGCTGCCCCCGCTGCTCATTGTTGACCACCGATCTCTACCCTAGGCCCACTCCAGAGCTCTCCCAACCCCCTGACCTCCAGCAGCTACATAAGCAGGTGAGAAGAAAGGCAACCCTTGGCACCAGGTAGCCTCCAACGCAGCCTTGGCCACGTCTTGCCCCCCTGCGTCCTTCATCACCACCACCTGCAGCTGGGGCCAGAGCCTTCGAGCCAGTCCCTGGGGTCCCTGCTCCAGTTCAGTTTTCAGCTCTGCTGCCCGGGTAGGGGCAGGGGGCAAGAAGCTAGGCATGCCGGCAGCCACTGCCTCTACCAGCCCCTCCCAGTCAGCCCCAAGGCAGGAGAAGACGTCCAGCAATTCAGTTGCTGTTCCGGCCTCTAGCACCTGCAGCTCCGTGGTTCTAAGAGCTGCCAGAAGCAGTGTCCGAGGGTCCCCTGCTCCTGTCCCAGGGGGACAAGCCCAGGCCAGGGGCCTCAGGGGCCAGGGGAGGGAGGTAGGCCAGGGGGAAGTGAGGGTCAAACGGGCAGTGCCTCCTGGGACTAGTGCCCCTGGATACAACTGTTTCAGGGAATTGAAACTCAGCAATGTGACCTGGAAAGAGAGACAAATATGGATGTGGAAACATCAACTTGACCCCTCCCACTCCAATCCCAAGCCTGAATCAAGTCTTCCCCTGCCAATCTCAGTGCCCCAAATACCCAGGTAACCTTCCCACCACTCGTGGGCTGTGAGCTTCAAGGCTTGTAACTCAGATAGGGAAGGGGCTCCCTCTAACCCTCCTTGCTCCCACCCTAGAGGCATCTCTGCCACTTCCCCAGCTACCTGTAAAGAAGAATCCCAGGGGGTAGAGTTGGACTGGGGATGCTGTGGCATTGTCAAGCCCTCATCTCTCTCCCCTGTCTTGCTGTGGGGGTCCAGGCAGGGCCAAACGAGAGGGAACTGATTCCGGAAACTGTTCAAGTCTGTGACCATCAGAGATGGTCCCCAGTGAAAATACTCTGGTTAGAATCATCTCTTGGGGGGAGAGACAGGGAAGACTCTTTGGTATGGAAGGTGGGAGGGGTGCCTTTTTCCAGAAGTGTCAAAGAGAAAAGAGCTGGGGCAGCTAGGTGGTGCAGTGGATAGAGCACCAGCCCTGGATTCAGAAGTACCTGAGTTCAAATCCAGCCTCAGACACTTAACACTTACTAGCTGTGTGACCCTGGGCAAGTCGCTTAACCCCAATTGCCTCACTAAAAAAGAGAAAAGAGCTTCTGGGGCTGGCTGGGAAGGAAACCAGGGTTTGGGACCAGGAGAGTGTGACTTTCCCAGAATAGGGGAGGATCTGCTTTGGAAGGGTCTCCATCATGATGGTAACCCTCTCTGGAGTTGGGCAAAAGACCTCCTTGTGTGTGGGTGGGTGGGTGGGAGGGGTCATCTCTCTCATTCTAAGACCACACTGTGGGAATTTCTGGCCCCACATGTTTTCATATATGGTTTTTCTTGGTCTATGTAATCTGTATTCATAGGATCATAAATTGAGAGATGGGGGCAGCTAGGGGTATAGTGTATAAAGCACCAGCCCTGGATTCAGGAGGACCTGAGTTCAATCTGACCTCAGACATCTGACACTTACTAGCAGTGTGACCCTGGGCAAGTCACTTAACCCTTATTGCTCCACAAAAAAAACCCCACCAAATTAATATAAATAAATAAATAAATTGAGAGATGGAAGGGGCCTTACTCTAAACACCTCATTTTTCAGGTGAGAAACCGAGGTCCAAAAGATTAAGTGATTTGCCCAAGATCACACAGGCTGTAAGCAGCAGAATCAAAATTTTTTAACCCAGGTACTTGTAATTCAAATCCAACACTCCCTCCACCACTCTGGTGGTGGGGAGCCAGAGGGTACACTAGAGAGAGTGCTGGATTTGGGAGTGAGGAAGACCTGGATTTGATTTCTGCCTCAGGTATCTCTAGCTGTGCGACCCTGGGTAAGTCACTTAACCTGATTTTACCTCAGTTTCCCCATCTGTAAACAATAATAGCACCTACCTTCTAGGGTTGTTGTGAGGATCAAATGAGATTACATTTGTCCAGTACTTTGTAAGCCTTACAGCACTATAGAAATGTTATCCTTACCATATTATACTGGCTGAACTGGGAGCTATCTATTTCCAAAGTCCTTTGGAGAAACCCACCTGGTATTTCCCCTAGTGGGCAGGTGGCAGTCCAGGGTCCCTGAAGACACCGATGCAACACCTGCTCCTGGCTTCGATGGATACGACTTGTGCTCTTCTCCAGTTGCCGATGCTTCCAGGTTGCTGTCCAGCCCAGGGCTTGTAAGGCTAGGCTATGCTGCAGTGTAGGGTGGCTCCTCTGCCACCAAAGCAGGAGCAGGGGCAGCAGTAGCAACAGCAGCAGCAGCATCTTGGTGGGAGCTTCTAGGAGAGGGATAGAGAAACTATAGCTGCTCCTCCCTAGCCAGTGGCACAAATGGGACAACTGAGGCAAACAGAACAGGGAGAGAGTCAGGCTCCAGGAAAAGGGGGGTAGGGTGTAGGGGAGGGGAAGGGAGCATTCTCTGAGTCAGAGGCTGCTGGAACTTCAGGGCTGACCTCTGGCCATCTTATTTCATTTTCCCCACCTACCTCCCTGTTGGGATCCGTGATAATTCCAGGATACCCCGCCCCAGCCCTGATCCCCCTCCTTTCCCCTCCCCTTTACTTTTGCACTCTGTTCCCACTTCCTCTTGGATTCTAGCGCATGCTTCATCTCCTCCCTGAACCCCAGTTTCTGAGTGCCCTTCCGGGTTTCTTCCGGAAACAATATTCCTCTTCCGGACCAGAAAGAGTTGAAGTTTTAAAGGGCAGGGCCCAGCTAGGGAAATCTGGCCACCCAGAAGGCAGCCTGCTCGGGGTGTGCATCTGTGCTGGGGTGGGGGCGGGGGGGGGGGAGGTAGAAGATGGAAGGGGTGTCTTAAAGGGACAGGCTGTAAAAGGTTAGGAGCTGGAGCACTGGGCTGGGGTTTTATGGGGAGGGGAAGAAGAAGAAACCAGGGCAGGGTAGAGAAAACAAAGGCAAGTGGTGGGTGAGCTGGGAAGTGGGAATAGGGTTTCTCTGTGCATTTTGATCATCTGTGAGTAGCATGCAAATGAACATCTGTTTCTTAGGTCAAGCATTCCTGGCCAGACTTGCTGCCTCAGTTCGGGGCAGTTCCAGAGCAAGAGAAGATTAGACAGGTAAAGAGAGTGCATGAGGTGGGGCTGAATGGGGAAACAGAGTTGGGGAAAGGTCTAGAGATTTATTCATGGGAAGAACCTTGGAGATCATCTTGCTCAACCCTCCTATGAACCACATTCTCAGGCACTGAAGGAATCGACAGATGTTATTGGTGAGACACTGTTGTTGTTTGTCACTCATTTCAGTCACATACAACTCTTGGTAACCCCATCTGGGATTTTCTTGGCCAAGATACTGGAGTGGATTGCCATTTCCTTCTCCAGCTCTTTGACAGATGAGGAAATTGAGGCTAACAGGGTTAAAGTGACTTGCCCAGGGTCACACAGCTAGGAAGTGTCTGAGGTCACATTTGAACTTGGGTCTTCCTAACTCCAGACCTGGCACTCTATCCATTGTGCCACCCAGTTGCCCCACTGTTAGTGATCTTTAGATCCTGGAGAACCAGAAAGGTATTGCAGGCCTGGAGAAAGTAAATATACTGATTTTCAAAAATTAAGGAGAGAATGAAATCTCCAAACTATAGGCCAAAGAGTTTGACTTTGATTCTTGGGAAAACCTTATTACTAAAGGGATGGTTGTTAAACATCTAGATAACATCATAAAGCACTAGCATGCTATCATGGCTTCATCAAGAATAGGCCACCAGGGAAAGCTATTGTGCTATAAGAAATGAGGAGCAAGATGGTTTCAGAAAAACCTGGGAGAACTTGTATGAACTGATGTAAGTGAAGTGAGCAGAACCAGAAGAACACTGTACACAGTAATGGCAACATCGTAATGATCAAGACTTAGCTACTTTGATCAATACAATGATCCAAGACAATTCCAAAGGTCTCATGATGAAAAATTCTGTCCACCTCCAGAGAAAGAACTGATGAACTCTGAGTGCTTATTGAAGCATACTTTTTTCCCTCTTCCTTTTTCTTGCTTATTTTCCCCTACATGACTAATACAAAAATGTTTTGTATGACTTCACATGTATACTTGGTATCATTTTGCTTGCTGTCTTAATTGGTGGGGAAAGGGCTAAAGGGAGAGAGAGAATTTGGAACTCAAAATTTTTTTAAATGAATGTTAAAAATAAAGAGGGGAGGGGTGGAGAACAGGCCATCATGCCAAAGAACCAGAAACTGAGGGGGTGCCCATTAAATTGAAGAATGATGAACACGTTATGATGCATGAATGCGATGGAATACTATTGTGCAGTAAGAAAAATTATGAAGGGGATGGTTTCAGAGAAACCTGGGAAGACTTGTATGAACTGATACAAAGTGAAGTGAGTAGAAGTTGGAGGTCAACTGATAAAATAACAATAACATTGTTAAAACAAACAACTTTGAGAGACTTAGGAACTCTGATTAACACAATGACCAATCACAATTCCAGATGTTTCATGAAGAAATATGCTTACTCACCTCCAGGGAGAGAGGTAATGGACTCAGAGTGCAGATTGAGACTTTTATTTTATATTTTTTTGCAGGTAGCCAACTTGAGAATTTGTTTTGTTTTTCTATACCTATTTGCAATAGGTGTGTGTGTGTGTGTGTGTGTGTGTGTGTGTGTGTGTGTGTGTGTGTGTGTGTGTAAGGATAGAGAGAATACAGATCACAAAATAAAATATAATTAAAAGACAAAAACAAACCAACCAGGCCATGTCAGATAAATCTCATTTCTTCCTTCCTTCCAAATTTAGATTTGTCATCAGGAAAAACTTCCTAACAATTAGAACTATCCAAAATTGGAAAGAGCTACACTGGGAAGTAGTGAGTTCTTCAAGGAAAGGTTGGATGACCAGTTATGGATTGTGTTGAGGTGTGGATTCCTTTCTAGGTGTGTTAGTTTAGGCTACTGAGGTCCCTTCTACTCTGAAATTCTGTGATCCTCATTTTTAAAGAAACTTGAATCCCAGAGGAGAGTATTTAAGGTCACACGGGTAGGAAGAAGCAGTTGGGTTTTGAACCCAGGCCCTTTTGTGATGTTTGGAAGATTCTCTAATTCTGACTGAAACGGTCTCTAGGCAACTGCGGTAATGACCTTTAAATCTAATGAGGGGGAAAGCATCAGGGCAAAAGAAGTCATATTTTTTCTGCAGGAGAAACACAATGATCAGGAAGGTGGTTTCCCTAATTCATTGCACTGCAGTTATGCTGTAACATCCACAATACATAAAACTGGGACAGGGATACAAATTGATAAGGGCAGGTAATTCCTTGGGTTCTTGGTAAAGATAGAAGGAGGGGAATGAGGGATAAAAATTGGAACTCAAAACTATAAATAAAAATGTTTATTACTTTAAAAAAAATGGAAGCAAAGAGGACTAGCTCAAGTAGCCATAGTGAGGATTTCTGTCATATACAAACCTGGGATTGTCAATCTAAGGTCGTCAGTACAGTAAGGTCTAATAAGTCCCTACCAAACTGGAAGGGCTATGAATGAAAGCTGGGCGATGGACTGACTTCCCATTTATCCTAGGAGGAGAAGCCTAGATAAATTTGGAATGGCTCATTATCAGGCTGCCTTGGGGTGATGAATCTGGGTATTCTGGGTACATCTGGAAATTGCTAGGTACGTAAGCAGCTAGTAGGTACACATCTACGGAACTGAATTGAATATAAATAACATTCTGAATGGGAAGAAGAGCTGACATACTGCAATTAAGCGTTAAAGGAGGATGGAATCTTCTGCAAAACTGAAAAATTTGATCTCTTGAGAGGGTTTGGAGGTAGTTTTATCCCTAAGGTGGGGTGGGTCCAGGTGACCACTCAAGAATCCATTCTCCCTCTGAAATGATCAAATCCCCTTTTCCAGCAGTTCAGACCCGTCTTGAATTTGCCTCATTTAATGTCTGAGCCTAGGCTCATACAGCTTCATCGGTGCTGTTGCCCTCCCCCCAACCCCATCCCCGACCACCGCCAAAAAAACTTTGCATACATATACTGAAGAAAGAAATCAAATGGAAAAAGGTATTGTCTCTTCAGGAGGCCTTTATTGTAACATAAAATACACAATTTTGTGACTGCCCAAAATTGTACACAATACTTTATTGGTGGTTGGCTATATATGAATCTGCTTCAACACTAAAATATGTATCTGAAATAATTTCACAAAGTTTTAAAAAGAAAAATTATCAAAAGTATTCTCTTATTTAAATTAGACTCACTTTTTGGGTATTCCCACCCCCACAAAACCCTGTGTATATCACACACCGTTGAAACATTTCTGCTATTGTTTTGTGAGGGGAGGAGGAGGGTCGAAGAGGGCAGGGGAAAATGGTCAAAACTTGACTTTCATCAATAATCAAAATGAACAAAAGTTTGGCTCTGCATTTTGCAAGGGGGAAGGAGGAGAAAAGAAAACAATATATATTTCAGTCCAAAATTTCTCACAGGAGCAGCTTCTGGAAGAGTGAGGACAGTTAAGCAAGTGCCAGGTCTCATGCTATCTGGGAAGCCTGGTGTCCCTGGAGAATTGCAATTGCGGGAGTGAGTGAGGTTTAAGAGCATCACCGCTTCCAAGAACCATCTTCATCATGTAACTGGGTGGAGACCAGCAAAGAGACACATTTCTATGGTTTCCCCTTGTTCTGCTTTCTCTGGCCACCTCAGATATGATCCTACTTTGGTGCTGCCCCCTGGTGGGCACAGGCTGCTAGAACATGAATTGAATTCTCATGCCATGTCACTCCAGGCCCAATCAAGTTTCAGTCCAGGGCCTGAGACTCCGAAGCCTGTTGAGAAGGGGTAATCAGGAAGTGAGAAAGCTAGAGTCATTCTGGGGATTCTTTATGAAAGGCCTGGGTACCTAGGGAATGTGGACTTTCCCCTTCCTCTTTTCCCCCTCCTCCATCTTCAGGACTGAAGTCCTGATTAAGCCCACATCCTGGGGTGAACAGGATCCCACAGCCAATGCTGGTGTTCCTGGAGACTTCCATCTTCTCCCAGGAGGGGCACCAAGATGCTCCTACTGCCTGGCAATGCCAGGGTGTGGATGCCCAGGTTAAAAAATAATCAACATATAAAACTGAGCCAAGGCTAACACACAGTGGCTTTTAAAAAGTTACCTTCCAATAAATACTTTACTAAAGAGGAATATTTCTCCATCAACATCAAGATACTTGATAAATTCATAGCTTTTTTGTTAAAAAAATATCTGTTTATTTACTAGCATGTATAAAAATAAGGTTTTTAGTGACATAACTCTCCTGGGTATGACCATGTGCCCTTCTCTTGGAGAGAGGGGGTTGGGTGAAGAACCTCATAGGCCTCACCCACAGGCTGTGTCTGCTCACTCCCCAACCTATGTCCAGCTACACATCCCAGCCATAGCCTATATCCCCCCAGTAGTAAGAAGCTACTGAAGAAATTGCCATGAGTCAAAATTATGCTAGGCTTAATTTCATTTTTTCCCTTTTTTCCTGTTTACCAAAATAAACCCCAAAACATCACAGATAAACCAAACCTCTATCACTGCCCACAACCACACATTAGGTAGACCATGGACTTCAAATTCAACAAGCTAGCCTTTGGTTCCGATGACATTCATGCCATCAAATCTTCAAGACACTGGTGTAAACACTGGAAGGAAATGCAAGTGACAATGGGTGTGGCTGGCATAAGACTTGGGATAAAAAGAGACAATTCTGATGACATGTGAGTAGGGACAGGTAGGAGGGAAATGAGGAGTATACATTTTAGAAAAAACAAAAGGGCATCTAACATTTCTAAAATCCATAACTCTTTGAGTGATCCTTTAAAAAAAAAAAACAACACAAAAACCCCAAACCCTCACATTTTAGTATCCAACAGTCCAGAGAATGAGCAGGGAAGGGAAAGTCTTTGAATGATCAGATCCAAATGGTGGGTTACCCCAGGTAACAAATTATTGTTTTTAACCCTGGGAAATGAATATCTAGTATTCCACTAGAGCCCAAATGCACAAGAGATCAATAGTACAAGCATGTACAGATATGGCTAGTCTTTCTTTGACCCATTTCAGACAGACTCATCCCTAAATATTCCCACCAAGGAGCAAATCTACACAAAACGGTGAACTTATATGCGCTAAGTGGCATTTTAAAGAGATCAGCCCCCAAACAGAAAACCCACAACTTTTTCCCTCACTCCAGCTATCTTTTCAAATCATCATAATTTCCCAACCCTACCTAGAAAAAAACAAAGAAAGAAAACCTAGCTTTTTCTGTTAAAAGGCAGTGATCAAAATTTCAGAGGATGGTTAAAGGCAACAACTGTTAAATTTTTTTTTTACTGTAATATTTGGCTGAAATAGCGAAATAAGTCATTGATTAGGAGGTGCAACCTCCCTTCCACCCCTACCCACCCCCACCCTCCCAAAGCCAAAGCTCAGCCTTTCAGTAAGGAGAAATTGGCCATAGTCCCTAAGGTCCTGACAAGGCAGCCAAATCCTGGACAGAAAGGAGGGAAGGGGGAGAACAAATACCTCACTTGAATACACATACACACACTCACACACACTCACACCCACCCCACTAGCATCACCATGCACAGAAATACTAAAATCACAACTAGTATTAACACTTCACATTATGAGTATTATTTCCAAAGAGAAGCGATTCATGGAATTAAACATCCACAAGAGCGATCCTCCGGCAGGGGATGAAGAGTTATGGGGTGGAGGGGTCAGGCGTCACGACTGGGCATGGGGAATCCACTGATGACTGTCCATTGGTCGGCGTAAGAGTTCTTCAACATGTCTTGCTACATCCATAGTGTCGTCCAGGTCAAAATCCCCATCTGGGTCAAGGACAGAGTCAGGGCTAATAAAAGAAGGAAGAAATTATCAGAATATGAAAAGAAATCCCATGTCCCTACACATGGGTACCACCTCAGGGTACCACCCTCTCTGCTCTGCTCTGATTTTTACCCCAGCATTAACTGGTAGGGAAATGGAGAGCCACTCATTGAATAAAGCTGTATCCAGGGACCCAAATTAAACCACTTCCCAGGTCAGGGAACAACTGGTTTGAAGGATAACTGGAGATGGACAATGCTGAGCAACTAACAGTCCACCCCTGTTTCTAGAATGACTACTGGCATTTTGAATCTCAATAGACTGGGATAGTTATGGGCTCTTTAGCTCACTAATACCCACTTAGACCAATAAACCCCAACCCGTTAGGGGGCCCTGACGGTTCAACATTGGTCACCACCTCCCCGGGCCCCTAAGAGAACACAACCTACTTCTGGGGATACATGTTATAATGAGACTGGGAGCACACGGCTGGGGATGGGGCCTGATCCATGTATGTGGCACTGCCCCCTGAAGAATCTGCAGATGCACTGACAAACCTGGAGGAAGAAGCAAAAACATAACCTCACACCCTGAAGGGCTGAAGTGGAAACAGGCCTAGAGGGACAAAGATGGCCCTTCTTCTGGTTCTAAGACTCTAGGAATCCCCTTCTGTGGTTCTAGGACCTGAGCCTTGAGCAAAATATGCTTTCCCTTGCTAAACTTGGCCTGTAGCTTGTCCCCAGGGTTGCCTATCCTAGGTCAGCATCAATTACTCAAGAAAACCCAACTCTGCCCCCCCCCCCATTGATTCTCTTTTTTTGGGGGGGGGCTCAGCTTTTTTATGCACTATTAGTTGAGGTTGGGGTAGTGTAAATTGGTGATCCTGGGGCTTCTGTAGTGGGAAGTATCTTTTGGGGTAGGTAGGAAGCTATGTGTTCTGAGAAAAGGAGCTGTTGTTTGAAGCCCTTAGTATGTTAGGACGAAACCAAGATGTCACCCAAAAACCAGGCTTAGTAAGGCCTCCTGGGAAAGAACTGGACGGGGCATTTATGGAATATGTTTGGGTGTATGTGGGATAGGGGACAATAAATGGAGATAAGTATCCAAATGTGAACATGAGCTTGGCACTTACTCGGGAACCACCTGCTTGATCTGTGGTTTCACATATCCATCCACAGCTTTAGCTGCCAAGGAGAAAAAGGAGAAGGAGATTGAGGACAATGGTGGTTGCCAAGTAGATAGATATGTAGTATTCTTCAGAAATGGCCTTCCTTGGGCAGCTAGGTGGCGTAGTGGATAAAGCACTGGCCCTGGATTCAGGCGGACCTGAGTTCAAATCCGGCCTCAGACACTTGGCACTTACTAGCTGTGTGACCTTGGGCAAGTCACTTAACCCTCATTGCCCCACCCCAAAAAAAACAAAAAAAGAAAAGGAAAGAAATGCCTTCCTCTTAGGATCATAAGATGGAATGGTACCCAGAGACTGAGCTCCCAATTTTACCCAAGAAAGTCAGGGACAAGTGCAGCCTCAATGGAGAGAATGCAAATTAAGGCTTCACTAGTGTTATTAATTGGCATATTTCACAAAATTCTCCCAACCACAAACCAGATTTTCAATATTACAAGTCCAAATTAAGCATTAATGGTATGCTCACCCTAAAGGAAAAGCTACCTCCTCACCTCCCTTCATCTGCTTGCCTGCACTCAATCTGAAGTGCAGAGTTTGGCATTTTCATGGCATTCTGAGAAAAAGGCATTCGCCCACTCACCCCAGGTGAGTACTATTTATGTAATGATTAAAAAAAAAAAAGTTGGCTATTTCTCTCATTCCCCATATAACTTGTTCTACTCGAGAGTAGCCTAGGGATTAAAACTGAGTTATTCAACTTCTGGTCTTTATGTGAAAGGCTAATTTACAGAAAGTCACACTCAGAAATAGGAAAATATAGCATTATTTCCTGGAAGCAAAAATAGGAACAAGGAGAAGTCTGACTTAACTGCTCATGTTTATGGAGTACTTATTGGTTACAAAAGGCTTTGCATGCTATCTCACTTGATCCTCACAACACCCTCATTCTCACTTTACAGATAAGGAAACTGAGGCTCACAAAGGTTACATGACTTGCCAAAGCTCATTCAGTCAGTAACTAGCAGAACTAGGGTTTAAATCAACATCTTGGATCAAGATGGACAAATGGACAGATGGATGTTGGATGGACAAATAAATGTCCATCCAACAGCATCAAGGTCCAACAGGCCAAGATGCTTTGTGGTTAACAAGCTTCTTAGGGTCTGTATGCAAGTGCCCTAACTTGACCTACTCAGGACCAAAGAACTTTAGGACCTGAGGATCTTCAAATCTGGCCTCAGACACTTAACACTTACTAGCTGTGTGATTCTGGGCAAGTCACTTAGCCCCAACTGCCTCATCAAAAAAAAAAAAGGACCTGAGGATCAGTACTGCATTTCATGTCTTTTGGGTAATTCGGTTCCCTCCAAGCAGTGGCAGAATAACGAAGGAGATTAAACAAAAGAACTGGTCAAATGAAGTCATTTGGAGATAGCTATAGTAGGAGATTCCTGGTTATAAATGCTAATAGAGGGAAGCAGAAGTGGCTATTTAAAATTGCATGTAATTAAGCAAGCATTTGGCTTTGGAATTTGCAATATGATTTCCTTCCTCCTGGAAGATCTCCCTTCCTAATTTTGCTTGGTATATGCTAGCATTAAAAATGAGTTTTCATTCCCTACGATGTTGACATTAGTATGAGGTAGTAGAGAGAATCCATAATTAACATTTTCCATGGATATTGTATAGAATATATAAAATACACAAATAAATAAAAATTAAGTTTATATAATCCTATGTCAGATAAAGAGACAATAACAAGACACATCAAAACTGGATCAAAATTTGAATTCTGTTACCAGTGGCAGACTCGCACATAACTGGTGTGTAATACTTGGAGTATACTTCATCTTTTGGCCGATCAGGAAACACATAGATAAGGTAATTCAGATCTCCCAAGCGGTCAGCCAGGGACCGGATAGAGAAGTCTCGGGTGGTAAAAGGCATCAGATTCCAAAACATCCTCTCCTCTGAATCAACAAATAGAAAAATGACACTCCAGACGGAGCAGGAAACCTCTCCCCTCCCCATACCCTCCAATATTACAGAACACCATCCTCCACAAGACCCTTCCTGGGAGCCACCTTCAGGTTACATCTGAAGTAATAACTAAGGTCAATGAGCAGAGATACACACATACTTCTTAGGTGTGCTCAGTGTGCATAACCCTCATCAAATGCAATTCTCAAGTTCTAACACTAGGCTATTTCCCTTGGGAGGAAATGAATTCTTAGTTTTTCACCTCTTGGGTCTTAAAAAACAGAATATATTTGTTGGCAAATAAGAACGACAACTTATATCACTATTTAGCTTGCTTGTATTTCCTCACAATGTGAAAAATGAAAATCAGCAGAGCTCCTTAAAAGTCTCTGAAGTATCAACTCCAAGTTCAGGGCTAGATAGGGACAACCCATGATAATGCCCTTAGTTTAGTAAGTAATAAAGGCATAATTAAAATTAACTAAGTGATATTGCACCAAGAGCATCTATATCACCCTAAGATCATATTTTACTATAAGAAATATTAAGAAAATTACTCTCCCCACCAAGCAGCATGAAGTAATTTGGGGGATGCTGTGTAATGAAGGCTGCTTAATTTCTCAATTGAGAGAAAACCAATTTTACAAAAAAAGCAGCTAACCTAAGGTGATGCAACTGCCTTTTTGGTGGTGGTGGTTTGGTTGTTTTATGGAGGGAGGGCAAAGGAGTACACTTACGGGAGTCAAACTTCCAGGCAATGGTGATGCCCCCAATTTCAGAGTCACTGAAGCGCAGCAGGAAGGTCCCATCTGGTTTGTTGATGAGCAGGTCATGGGCCTGCTGCTTGTTCACAAAACCCAAGATGGCCCTAATCACAGAAACAAAAGAAGAAACCACGTGAGGTTTCATTCCCTCAAAGAAAAGCTTATTCCTTTATTTCTAGCCAAGCAATGAAGACTCACCCATCATTCCAATGAGGTTTGAGATGTTTTTTTAACACTTCCATCACTCCATCAAACCACTGCCAGAAGGTGTAATTCCGTCCAGGTAAGTTCTCCTGGGTTTTGACACAACAAAACAATTTTTTAAAACACTAAAGGAGGGGGAGGGATTTATCTTTTTTTTAAAACTGCAGTTACAACCAAATAAATGGACAAGCGTCTGTGTGTGACATCCTGTTTTCACAAATCTGCCTGAGTTTTACTAACAAGCCAACTACCCAAAAGATCAAATTCAGGAGGGAATTTGAAATCCTATTCTTCTGCTGAAGCCTAACACCTCACTTCTGTGAAGTCTTCCCTGACATCCCCAGCTCCTCCATATGACAGTACTCCCTGACTACACTTCTTTGCCTCATCACATTCTATAATGCTATCATCCTTATTTGTCTTTTGTGCTTTTGGGGAGGCAATCAGGTTTAAGTGACTTGCTCAGAGTCACACAGCTACTAAGTGTCTGAGGCCAGATTTGAACTCAGGTACTCCTGACTACAGGGCCAGTGCTCTACCCAGAGCATCATTTAGCTGCCCCATCATCCTTATTTGTAAATGGGTTACATCACTCCTGCTAGACTTAAGGCTTCACGAAGGTTGTCACTTCTTTTTGTTTCATTGCACCTAGAGGCACTTAATATGTGTTTATTCTATTGGAAAGGCAGTGAACTGAGGGATGTTTAAAGGGGGCAAGGTGCAGGTATACCCTAGAACAACATCCATGGGCCTTAGCTTTAAAAAACAGCAGCTTTTTCAATTGGCAGACCAACCTATAAGGCCACAGATACTTTATCATCAAATAGCACAGGCTGCCAATGCCCATTAGCTGAATAGGTAACAAATTATTTTAAAAGAGCAATATATTGATATAGGAGAATGTCAGTTATCTGACCTAATGACGATGAAAACATTTTCTTTATTACTTTTTTTGGGGGGGGGGCGCTATGAGGGTTAAGTGACTTGCCCAGAGTCACACAGCTAGTAATTGTCTGTTTGTTTTTTTGCTGGGCAATGAGGGTTAAGTGACTTGTCCAGGGTCACACAGCTAGTGTCAAATATCTCAGTCCAGATTTGAACTCAGGTCTTCCTGAATCCAGGGCCAGTGCTATATCCACTGCGCCACCTAGCTGCCCCCATTACTTTTAAATTGAAATTTTCCTTCCCCAACCCAAAAGACAGAATAACTGATCCCTGAATACTTGAATAAAGATACTTGAATAAAAGTGTAGTCATCACTCAGGGTTTAGGGTATCAAGGGAAAGAATATAATAGTTTAATAATGTAATCATTTGTCTGAGTGGGGCATAACTTTATATCACACAAAAAACTTCAAAGGATCAAAGCAAATGAGACACCATAAACCACATACTTGTCCTGAACACTTCCCTTCTCTCCAGCTTTGTTTATGTTTTGCTTCATTCTACATATTCTATTCTATATTCTATTACAAAGGATTAAAGTTGACTAAATGTGCTTACAAGTCCAGTGCAAATAATAGGACTCTGGGTGTAGGGGTTTTTTTTTGGGGGGGGGCAATGAGGGTTAAGTGACTTGCCCAGAGTCACACAGCTAGTATGTGTCAAATGTCTGAGGTTGGATTTGAACTCAGGTCCTCTTGAATCCAGGGCCAACGCTTTATCCACTAATAATAGGACTCTGTATCCAGTAACATTTTCTCTATTCCACCTATCTGTAGAGTCTTTTACTAGTGATAGGCAGAGGCCCTGGAAACAGGATTGGAAGAAACCTCCCCCAGGCACCTATTGTGAAAGATTCTCCCAAGGTGCACAGTCAACTGACTCTCATCCCCTCACCCTGTTGAACTGGGACCAAGAGATGGCCATGCTGTTGTAGTCCTCCATGTTGTTGCTGCTGCTGTTGAACAGCTTCTGTGCCAGGAACACCAAGTTCTCCTTTGTCAGGCCCCGGTTGCTCTGGACTTCTGCCTTGAACTTCATGTTGAGAGCCTCACACAGCTGGGGCCATAGAACTTTGTCAGGCACAGCAAATGGTACCCGGCCCTGGAGAGGGGGAGATGACAGGGAGATCAAGTCAGAGAGAGGCACCAGCCCTGCAAAGGAAGAAAGTCCAGAACCATACCAGAAACAGCTAAGCGACCAAACTCCTTCAGAAGAACAATCATCTGCAGTTAGAAGTAGCTTTGTCAGGGGCAGCTAGGTGGCGCAGTGGATAAAGCACTGGCCTTGGATTCAGGAGGACCTGAGTTCAAATCCAGCCTCAGACACTTGACACTTAACTAGCTGTGTGACCCTGGGCAAGTCACTTAACCCTCATTGCCCTGCCAAAAAAAAAAGAAGAAGAAGAAGTAGCTTTGTCAAACATCTGTCTTACCAGAAACCTTAGGATAACTCTCCCAGAGTTCCTGAGTGCTGTGCTATTCCACAGAACTCCGACATTGCCACTTTAGCCTCACACACATGATTTAGGAAAGCCCTTTCAGGGTAGGCTCCCTTTGTAAGATGAGCAGTACAAAACTGTAGGAAGACAGCTAAGAGTTAATCACAACCAGAACCTGGTGCTTTTTTGGGATAGCCTTATGGAGGGCATAGGGATATAGTAGATACAAGTGTGTAAAATTCTAAGCTAAGGTACTTAGTAAGGCAGAAAGCCAGATCTCACATCATTCAATCATATCCACATATTTGAAAATAACATAAGTGAACTGATAGTTATAAATCTTAAAACATGTTGGAAAAATCTTACTGTTTCTTTCTTTTTTTTTTTTGTTTAAACACCACGTCTTTGTTTGTTTGTTTGTTTTTTGCGGGGCAATGGGGGTTAAGTGACTTGCCCAGGGTCACACAGCTAATATGTGTCAAGTGTCTGAGGCCGGATTTGAACTCAGGTACTCCTGAATCCAGGGCTGCTGCTTTATCCACTGTACCACCTAGTTGCCCCCTGTTTATTTCTTTTTAAAAATAATGTTTTATTGATAGTGTTTATTTTTACAATGCAAAGATAATCCCCGCCCCCTGTGTAAATCTCCCCCCTACCTTCCTTTCAGAAAGTCCTTAAAAGTTCTCCCTTATATTTTATTGTTCAGTTATGTCCTGCTCTTCATGACCCCATTTGGAGTTTTCTTGGCAAAGATACTGAAGTGATTTACCATTTCCTTCCCCAGCTCATTTGACAGATGAAGAAATGGAGGCAAATAGGGTTAAGTGACTTGTCCAGGGTCACACAGCTAGTAAGTGTTTGAGGCCAGATTTGAATTTATGAAGATGAGTCTTCCTGACTCCAGGCCCAGCACTCTATCCACTGTGTCACTTAGCTGCTGCCTGGTAGCAGGACCTCTAGGTCAAAGGGTATGGACAGTTTTATCACTTTATGTACATATGCCAAACTGATTTCCAGAATGGTTACACCAATTCATAGTGCCACTAACGAGTTAACGAATCTATTTTACTACAACCTCTCCTATCCTTTGTTATCTTTGCCAATTTGCAGGCAACAAGGTGCAACTACAGGACTGTTTTGATGTGCATTTTTTCTTATTATGTGATTTGGGACATTCTTTCACATGTTTATCAATGATTTGCAATTCTTCTTTTGAGTACTGTATGTTCATATCTTCTGACTTTGTCTCTATTGGGGAACAGGTTTTAGTCTCAAATATTTCTGCCAGTTGTCTACAGTTGTTGGATATCAGACTCTCATCAGAGATATTTGATAAATGATTTTCCCCCAGTTAACGGCTTCCCTTCTTCTTCTTGATGTGTTCATTTTGTCTGTGCAAAAGCTTTCTAACATCATGTAATCATAATGACTAAATATTTTATCTTATGGATTTGCCTTTGTCCCTTGTTTGGTTAAGAACTCATCCCCTATCCTTAGCTGTGAAAGGCATATGAAACAGGTACATCAATGCACTGTTTGTAAAGCTGTGAATGATTACATTATGGAAAATGATTTGGAACTGTACCCAAAATATGACTAAGTTGTGCATCCTTTTTTTTGACAACTAAAAAAGAATCTTTTAATGAAAATTGTAAAAATTCTAATAAATTTCAAAGAGCAAGATATTCTTCAGGATATTTATAAAAGAACATTTGGTCCTTTTACAAAACAAAAAAGTTCCTCTTTAATTTAAACCCATTTCTTATTTACATAGATTAAACATATCATTTATAGTTGCAAATTATATTGCACATTACAGAGTGAGAAGCACAATAGACCTGTATATTCCAACAAGTCGTCCCAGCCGTTTTCAATTCTCAGTTTTGCAAAAACAGATTTGCTTTTCTAGTGCATAATAAATAAAAATGTGCCCTATGTTTTGCTATTTAAAAAACAAAAAATAAAAACACCTACCAAAATCCTTCCTCCCCACCTTCTTCACCTGTAATTATCAGGAGGTGAGGAATGGAGCTGAATTGGGAAGTGTCATGGCTACCTGACATTTGACCAAATTCACATTCATTTCAAGTGTGGTCACTATTCAAAGCCTGCTCCATGGCCCTACTGGTGACCGACCAGTGTATACCCAATTTAATTCTATCTCACTTGGCTTGTTTAAGTTGTGCATCCATTTTGACCCAGCTATAATATTGTCCCCAAGAGATCAAAGAAAGAAGAAAAGGATCCATATATACAAAAACATTTATGGTCGCTCTTTTTAATAGTTGCAAAGAACTGGGAACTAAGGGGTGCTCATCAACTGGGAATGGCTGAACAAATTTTAGAATATAAACATAATGAAATACTATTGTGCCATAAGAAACAATGAAAGGGATAGTTTCAGAGAAAACTGAGAATGAACTGAAGAGAACAAAGACAACAAAACCAGGAGAACATTTTATACAATGACAATAACACTGTAAAAATAAACAACTTTGAAAGACTTAAGAATTCTGATTAAGGTAATGACCAGCCACGGTTTCAAGGGACTGATGATGAGGCATATAACTCCTAAACAAAAGATGATGAACTCAAGGTGTGGAATGAGACAAAGCCAATGCAAGACTTTGTTTTGCTTGATGTGATTACACATACATATTACAAGGATTTTTCTTTCTCTTTTTTTAGTGGAGGAGAGGAAGTAGGTGGGAAGGAGAGAAAATAATATTTTGTTAACTAAAAAAAAGAAAGGTATGTGACCTACTATCTTCAATAGTATAATTTTTAATATTCAAGTCATAGATCTCTTTTGAATTTACTGTGGAATTTAGGGTAAAATGTATGTATAACCCTTATCTTTGCCCCACTGTTCTCTAGTTTTCCTAGGAATTTTTATGAAATAGGGAGTTCTCTTAGGTAATTTATATTTTTAGGCTTATTGAACTCTGAATGACTGAGTTAAATTATTTTTGATTCTTCCTTACCTAGTCTATTTCACTGATATGCTGGAAAAGATACTTTTCTAGCAATATACCATGGGTTGGACAAGATTATATGAGAATCTGAGGCTATGTGGTAAGCAGGAAAAGGAGTGAGGAAGAACCTAGTCATTCAGTCCAGAAATGTTACAGATAAGAACTGGTGTTTTCTCATCAGAACAAGATCATTTCTGGTCAGAGTATTTTTTTTTCATCTTAAAGTAAGGAGAGTTTATCTTAAGTATTTCAATGAATTGCTTCATGGAGTCCTTCTGATAGCAACAAAAGAAAGTTAATTGCATTTTTTAGAAGATTTTTTTTTTTTTTTGGCGGAACAATGAGGGTTAAGTCACTTGCCCAGGGTCACACAGCTAGTAAGTGTCAAGTGTCTGAGGCTGGATTTGAACTGAGGTCCTCCTGAATCCAGGGCTGGTGCTTTATCCACTGCGCCACCTAGCTGCCCAAGTTAATTGTATTTTAAAGAGCACTGATTCTGATACTAAGTGACGCTTCTCACATCTCTGCCCAGAAGAACCAGAGTCTTCATCCTCAGCTCCAGTTAGTATATGTGCTAAGAGACAGATAACAAGGACAACTGCCCTTTTATGAAACAACTTCTCTTGGAAAACACAAACAAATGGAACCTTCCCTTATGAAAAAATACAGACAATTTTCAAATAGCAATATTGCTCCAAATAGCCATACTGCACATCGGCCCATAAACTCCTTGAATAACAACTCTGGAATGGAGTAGAAAATCATAATATCTTATCACTGGAAAGAACCTGAAAGGTAATCTAAAAACAAGCACTATGGGCTTCTTTTTCAAAGAGGAAGGAAATCATGATGTAATTTTTTTTAGCTAAAGTACCCTGTAAGGGCCATGCTGGCCTCACCCTCTCCTGTGTCTTAAAAGGAACTAGAAGGAACTCAAGAGTATAGAACACGACAAATAACATTAGACTAAAACTAGTGCTGGCTAGCTTTGCTGAACTGTTATCTTCCCCCCTCTTTTTGATTTTATATTATATGGAACTGCACTCTGGAAAGAGTAGGAGAAAAGCATACTGGGAAATAAATATAAGTGATGTCAGAACAAATGATAGCAATAAAATAGATTTGTTTTTTAACAAAATGGAACACAACAATCATCTCCAACTTCTAGTTTCAAGTTTCATCAAGAATACTACATTCCATAATTGGGAACTACTTAATGAAATAAAAAGAATTTTTTTAAAAAAGAAAAGAATGCTACATTCCTCTACTTGGAATATGGACCATTTCCTCTAAGATTCAAGTCCTCAATCTGAAGACATTAAAGCACGGACACATCAGAAGAAAATACTCACAGGTTCGGCAAAAGCATTGTCCCAGAGAACAGTGGCTGTAGCATTGTTATCTTGGCTACCATGAACGATCACCACCACCGGGAGAGAGAGAGTCTAGAGGAGACAAGTAAGAAATCTCAGAATCTACAAGCATCACATTCTCTCCCTCCTTCTCCCACTAACAAATTTCAACACACTAATGTTCATCGTGACTCTAGGCAACCACAATTCCTTGAACACAGCATCTGAACGATTCCACAAAAAATACTATGATTTTGCCTAGCTCTGACATAAACACAAGGGGCGCCAGGCATTTTTGGAATGTGATGCAACTCAGAAGCTGCCAAAGAATATAGAGTTTCTCAAGGTTTTACAGAGAACAAGGAGGAACCTGAAATGGCCCCTTAGATAAGAATTTGTGTAACAAGCACCTAAAAATACCTGTGACAAATTCTTTAATCTGCCTGGGAAATTTTCCATGCTCTATCTGTTGTTATTGCTTCCATCTCCTCATGGCATCGTACTGTTTGCCTTGTTACTATTTGATAAATGACCTCAGGATTGGATCCCTGAGATAATCTCACCGTGTTCTATCTCTTAATAGCAAAAGGAAAAGGGTGACCAAAGTGCTGGTGAAAAGACAATCGCTCTGTACTCAGAAATAATTAAGCCAACACTGTTGGTGGGGAGGTTTTTTTTACCTTGACCTGAAAAACCAGCTCATTCCCACCAACGCTGAACTGCGATTCAAACAGGATTGTAAATTTCTCTTCTGTCACTGATTCCGCACCACGACGGTCAGACCTCTTAATACGTTTTAGGGACTGTAAAAGAAAAAAACGAGGTGACAATGCAGCCCAAGATCTCACCAAAAAGGGGCCGATTTCATCCTCCCCCACCCTTCCTTCTCTTCTCACCATATTCCTGAAGTGTGCGCTGAGAGTGCCAGTTGCCTGGTGATACTCCATCACACAGCAATTGTTTAATATCTCGCCACTGTAATCACTGCAAACAAGAGATTCCCCCACAACAAACCAATCTCAAAGACCCACAAGATCCAGGGGTCAAAGCACAAGTTTGGAAATTAAGCTAGGGGAATGATAAAGTAAAGACATATCTCCCTAGAGTGAACAGTGAGGGGTGGAAAAGTTGGAAGAAGCAGAGGTTGACTCTGAGAGAACAATAACACAGGGAAGGGGAGGAAGGGTGAAGAAATGGGGTAATAAAGTAACCACACGTTAACAGATGCCCCTTTTCTGCCTCTACTTAGGAGGACAGAAGATAGGCAAGGGAGCAAAGAGGGGATGGCTAATATCCAGATCTCTCCCTAGGAGGGGAGACTCTTTCCTTTAAAGCCCAAGACCCCCAAGGGAAGCAGCGGATAGGAAGGAAAGGCATCCATCATTACTTTCGAGTGTTCTCGTTCTTCAGCAAAGACTTGGCCTGCTGCTCACTGATGATGGTGGCCTTCACTTGAGGAGGGTTCATGTGCACATTCAACTTCCCACCCACCAGGAGACGCACTGTAGCTGCAAACTTGGTCTGTGTCTTCAGGACCTGAGGGGGCTGCTTCTCAATGATGAAGGTGCTGGAGGGAAGAGAAATAACCAGAAATAACCAGACAGCCAGGATGCTGCTGACACCAGATGACATCATCCCTTCCTATGAAGCATCCCCCTCCCCCCAGTCTGAAGCAGCAGACAGGGAATCACTAAAGATGGTTCTAATGGTATGGAGGTCATCAGCTAGGTGCACTAGGGATGGCCTGGGGCCCTTTAAACTTCTAGGAATGGATGGGTCTTCCCTAAGAAGATTGTAGCTGTAAAAGATCAATGACCCTACTCTTAGCCAAAAGAAGGATACTGGGAGTTAGAAGATAACAAGGAGGACAAGAGACATAGGTTAGAAAGCCAAAAGGAGCTCCGGGTCATCGGATGGGGGGAACAAGGGATGGTGGGGCATCTGTTCTTTGGGAGTTCTTTCAGAAGCAGAGACATCAATCTCTCTATTCAGCACGCTGTCTGTGGGACTGAGAACCAGGGAAGCTCAGGAAAAAAGCAGCCTGAGAAGCAAGAGTCCAAGAGAAAGAAGAAGAGCACAAGACAGGAGAGTCAGATGTCACCAGCTCAGTGATCCCTAGGACTTTCCCTTGCTCTCCAAGGCCAGAGCCTGCTCAAGAGGAAGTGAAGCTTGGGGCAGTCACCTGGTCACCAGTGCAGAGATGATATCTGTGATGGTGGCATTGAGCTCAGTCAGCATCTCCTCCACAGGTCCAGGGATGGGCAACTGCTGACAAAGATGCTCAGCCCTCCTGATCTGCTGCCGGTTCTGCCAGATGATCTCTGCCAACTTCTCACACCTGGGTGTGGAGGCCCACAGGACAACACAAAGGGAATGGGTTAAACTGTCCAGGACACAGGCTGACCCAATACTGGCCTAGGGAGAGCCATCCCGTGATAGATAGGGGCTTCCTCTCCAGTCATGGGAAAGGGACCAAGGAAACTCACAGCGGAGTTTGGGGGGGCGGGTGTTTGGCTTCAGCCCCCTTCCCTAACCCTTCAGTCTGCAGGAGAGTTCCAGAGCCTCATGTCCCCAGAACTAGCCCTGAGGGCTGAGCCCCAAGGCCAAAAGCCTTGTCTTCCAAGCCCCATCTAGCCCCAAGTTCCCTCCCTCACATACCAAGATTGCAGGACATCCAGGCTGCCCTCTGGGGGCCCTCCATTCCCAGCCAGCTGCTGCCTCCTCTTCCACTGGATCAGCTCATCATCCAGAATGACAGTTTGCTGCTTCCTGAGCAGCTGGAGGGTCTTCTGGTGTTTCTCAGACAGCTCCTGCCAAGACCAGTGGGTCAGAGATGCAGAGCTGGGAGGCACCTCCCACATCTCCTGCTGCACCTCCTCCTCTGACCAGTGAGCAAACAAGTGCAGAGAGGCAGAGGTCCAGTCCCCCCAGGGAGGAGCAGTGAGTGCCAGAGCTGGGATTAGAACCCAGGTGTTCTGACTCCAAGGGGAGATGGCCAGGTCCTTCTCTGCTCCTCTTCACCAAGAGGAAAATGACAAGGAAGGTCTTCTTTGCTCCCATGGCTTGCCTGCTTCTCTTGCCTCACCTTCCCCAGACCAGATTCCCCACAGAGAAAGGGTAGCCTCTCTTTGGCTTGGCTCCACCCCTGAATTGCTGCCCATCTGAGGACACCCACCACCCCTCAGCCCCATCCATTCTGCCCAGGACCGAGTGGAAAGGAAGGTGCTCACCACTCGGTACTGTTGGAGAGTCTGGGCCTCACGCTGCAGCCAGGCCTCCAGGGACACCTGCTTCTGTTGAAGTGCTGTTTCCCTTGTCAAGCGTTCCTGGGGACTCAACTGGGACAGCTGGGAAAACTGAGCTGTGGGGGAAAAGAATAGACCAGGTCACTCCCCTTTAGCCTTCACCCAGGAAGCTCTGGGGACCCAGGCACCTTCTGATGGGGAGACAGAAAGACCCACAGTGACGGATACCCTCCCCTCCAAGAAAAGTGAGAGGCCTCTCTGAGCCACCCCTTCCTATACTTTCACTCTCCTCTCCAACACCAACCAGCATCTTGTTCAGCCAGTCCTGTGAGTGCCTTCAGAAGATGGGGACACAAGGGCTTCAACCTAGCCAGAAACAGCCTCATCCCTTTCCCTCAAGTACAATAATGGACAATGAGGGCTCGCTTCATGCTCCTCAGTCCCTCCTGTCTGCCTGGGGATGGCAGCTTCTTCCAGATGAGGGTGTGAGGGTGTGTGTGTGTGTGTGTGTGTGTGTGTGTGTGTGTGTGTGTGTGTGTGTGTGTGTGTGTGTATGAATCCCATGATCCCAAAGAAATGAGGGGTATGGGGAAATTGAAGTTGGCTGATCTGGGGACAGCCTCTCATGGAGAGAGGATGCTCATGCTCAAGCCACCTCCAGCTGTGCTCCTAGCCCAGGCACTTAGGGCTGGCATTTCTGACAGCATGCCCGGCTGGCTACCCCTGGGACAAGGCCAGGCCCCAGCCTAAGAGAGGTGACTCCAGCTCCCAGAGCTTCACGACTGGTTTCTTCCATGGACAGCCCTAGCCTGGCTCTTCTCCACAGAAGCTTGCTGCATCCTGGGCACAAGGCAGACACTACCTCCTGCTCAAAGCAAGGGCTCTTCAGCTGCTCCACAGACACCTTCTCCTGGAAGCCTTCCTGAGCTGAGCCCTCTCACCCACTGTCAGATTCAACCTATTCCACACCCCCACCCCCACCCCTACCCCTGCCCCGGTTGGGCAGACCCTGGTATTTTTGTGTTCTAAGGAACATTCCCTGTGTTTCCTGTAGGGCATGTGCTCACAGCAGTGCTAGGCAGAATACTTAGATTGGAAGCTGTCTGAGAGAGGAACCTGTTTCTCCTTGGGACCAGGAGCTGGGTGAGGGCACAGACCATGACTCTCCCTTCTTCTTTAGCCCCTTTGCCACTGTGCTCTGTGTTGATCAGTGATGGGGCTCCCTGGCCAATGCCCCAAACCAGGAGCCCCTTTTCTCTTTCCAGTCCTGAGCTTCTCAGTGCTTCTGGGCCCCACCTTCCAGCCCAGCCCTGACTCCAGTCCCACTGGCCTCACCCTGGTTTCTGAGGCTCTCCTGATACTGGATGATGAAATACTCCTGAGTCTGCTGCAGCTTCTTCAGCTCATTCTCTGTGTCCTGAGTGACCAGTCGCAGCTCCTCAAATGTCTGGTTGATCTGCAGGTGTTTCTGGGACATAGCATCAGCCAGGTTCCCAGCTGGAGAACTACACTGCACACAGAAGGAGACAAGGGGTGAGGCAGCAGGCTCAGATGGTGGGGCGGGGGCGGGGGGAGGGACCCTGAGGCCTCAGACAAAGCCAGTGGGTCTCTGTGGCACACTCCAAGCCTTTAGACAAGACAGTGACCATTTGGGCTACAGAAAGGAAAAAGGTCAGCTAGGAAAAGACTAGGAGACTCTCATCGGGCACAGCTCTGAAGAAAAAGGACTAGTCTCTCTTGAGGAAATCCTCAGTGGGCTCCCTAGAGGGCACAAGGAGAGGGATTATTCCAGAACATCATTTGAGTATTCTCACTAACAATGAGGACTCCTCCTTCTGGACTGTGCGGGCACACCCCACCCGCCTGAACCACTCAGCTCTCTCTCCCTTGCTGTGGAATAAAATGTTCCAGCCATCTAGATGGCAGAGTCTCCCAAAGAGATTTCAGTTCCCCTTCTCCCCACATGCTCATTGACTTACAAGGCTAATGTCACCAGGTTTCCATAGCACCAACCACCCAGTGATGTATTTCCATTGAGACATTCTGCTCTGTATCAACCAGTTTATCTTTCAGCCCACTCCTAATTGATATGGCCCTCAGATGAAGAGACCTTGGGATCCTCAATCTCTCCAAACACAGCATCATCCTCAACCCTCATAGACAACAATTCACAATCAAAGCCTAATGCTGACTCCTATGACATCAAATCTGCCCAGGGACAGCAGCTTCTCCCAGAGGACATTTGTGGTGAGGGAAGGAATCGGGGAATAGGGAGCTATAACAGTTTTCTGTACTATCAGGTTTAGTTCTGCACTAGGTACTTTTGCTAAACTACCTTTTTTCTTTCCCCATTAAAGCGTGAGCTCCTTGAGAGCAGGAACTGTGGAGTATTTTTCTTTCTTTGTATCACTAGCACTTATCACAGTGCCTGGAACATAGTAAGTGCTTAATAAATGCTTGTTGACTGACTCCCCCGCCCCTTCCAAGAGATGGTCCACAGTTTCAGGAAAGGTGGGGGGAAGAATATATCCTGAAATTAAGGTGATAACAATCAAACATATCAACAAAAATTTTAAATGTTTTTCAAAAGGCCTGGCTCCAAATCAGTCACTTCTGCTAGCACCTCTTGCATCAACACTGTAACCAGACTCATCAAACATTTATCACTCTTTTTGAACTGTATCCCAGCATTTATCATTCTCTTTGAACTGTATTCATTTACCCCTGTTTGTTATGCTTGATCATTAAAATCAAACCATTTGACACATGGGTGTGCCATGTTTCCTATTAGATGGTAAGGTTCTTGGGCTCATGAACCATTTTTCCTATTACTTTAGTATCCCCATGGCAACTCCTGGGATATTCTTCTGTGTACAAGAGAAATTCAGTCTATGTGCAGAGAGAGTCTGCTGAGAGATGATGCTCTTACAGAGTCCCCTGTGACACTCACGTTGGTAGCTTCTCGGACCAGCCTCTGTTCATTGTATAGTATGTGCCTGATGCATCGGACCAACTCCATGGGGCAGCGGTCATAAGTGCTCTGAAAGAATAAAACAGCAAACACCAAGTAGGCCTAGTCTAGGCTGCAGAGATCTATTACCCTCTGAGAAAGGTAAGTTTTTATTAGTGAAGGGCATAGTCATATCTCTGATTTTGTGTTCTGAAAAGAAACTCATCATGGAAGCATTTTTAATAATGAAACTACATTAATAAGCAAATGTGTCCTGATCAGTACATGCCAATATAGAGTACAGAGTAAGTTGCAAAAACACATCCTTTTCTAAAAAGATCAAACATCAACCAATCCAGAGTCCATTTACAATTGATACCTCTTAAACATGTCACATGGATACAATGAGATGAAGAAGCAAATTTCATTTCCTTTTGGGGTGAGATCTCTTAAATAAAATAGCAGATATCCTTGGGAGGAAGGAGTAGCTCTACCCAGATTTCACACCCACCTGAAGCTGAGTTGCATAATGCCCTAGCTTGATCTTCAGTAAAAACCCATCTTCCCCTACTTGGTGCTCAGCCTTCTTCTGCAGCTCCTGGATCAGACCCTCCAGGAGCTGAGTAGCTTTAATGTTCTCCTGTGGATTATCAAGATCTATTGAGTCCCTGGGGGGAAAAAAATTACACATACGTATATACACACATGCACTGAACATGTGCATTTTAAAGTGCAACCTCAACTTGTGGCAAAAATCTTTAAAAATAAATAAACGAACTGCTTCATTGCTCTCAATTAGGGAAATTTTCAGGAACCTGTTCCATGTAAATCAACTAGGTGCCTATATTCTTCTAATCCTCATTCACTGATTACCTTGGCTGGACTGCATAGTCTAGTTTCTTTCCTTTTCTTTCCTTTTACAAAGCACTGTCCCTTGTCCTTTCTCCCACAGGTCTGCTCTGGGGTGCTTGTGCTATCTGCTCCTAGAAATGAAGGGAGAAGGAGCATTTCCATGTACTTTATGGGCAATAAGGCTTCTGAAGCTTTGACAAGTACGTGGTCCTCTCAATTTTGACTAAAGACAGCAATATCTCCAACTGAATGTACCACTTTCTCTCCCAGAGTTCAAAGGGAGGACTGTCTCCAGGCAATTTTGCACATCCCTTCCTTCCAGTGATTTATTTCTCTTTCAGAACCATGGATCAAACATCATGTTTCTCAAGAAGAGTCAGGGAAGTAACAGCAACATAAGCACAGTTGGTCAATTTCCCTGTATTGTTTCCACTAACATTGGAAACATATGGTCTAGGAAGAAGATATCCACAATATTCATGAAAGATGGTAACTTATGGATTATAGACCTGGTCAATGTTAACACTCCAGTGATGGAGAATGACATTCAGTTCAAATGCCACTTTCTACAGGGGACCTATCTCTGATACCCTCCTCCCCTGAAATTATTTTGTCTATTTGCTTATATATGTACATGATGTTACCTCCAAAACAAAGAAGAGAATGTAAGTTATTTGGCAGCAGAAACTACTTCTTTTTTTGGTCTTTGTATTCCCAGTGCCTGGGACACAGTAGGTAAACATTGAATGAATGAATGAATGAAAGAATGAAAGAAAGAAAGAATGAATGAATGAATGAGCTACTTTTTTTGTTTTTGTTTTTTTGTTTGTTTTTGGTGAGGCAATTGGGGTTAAGTGACTTGCCCAGGGTCACACAGCTAGTAAGTGTTAAGTATCTGAGGCCGAATTTGAACTCAGGTCCTCCTGAATCCAGGGCCGGTGCTCTATCCACTGCACCACCTAGCTGCCCCGAATGAGCTACTTTTAAAAAATGGAAAGCGTAGGATCTTGGAATTGTTTATTTTGGTAACTGTGAACAATTGCTTCTAGACTATATTAAAATTGCTAACTCCATTCACAGAAGGAACCAAACAGCTGACAGATTGAAATAACTCTCAGTCACTAGTGACCTGGGCTGGATCCAAACAAGTGACCTAGTATTAAATAGGCTCTCTATTTCATTGCCCATGCCCTGAAGCCAATGCATCTGTTTTCAAAAATAGGCACAAACAGAGGGATTCAAAGATTTGGCTATTTACTCTAAGAAATAATATGCCAGAACCAACACTGAGGAAAAGGAGGAAGGAAAGACAAACTTTAAAAAGGTGTAATAGATGCATTAAAGAAAAGTGAGGGAAAGGTATCAAGAACATCCCTGCATCACTAATGTTGAATTTGGCAGAATCTCCCTGCCTGGGGCTCCCCTTACTCTCAAGATACTTTTAAACAACGTTTAAAACTCCAAGTTGTGTAATTTACCTCAATTCAGAACTGAGTTATTGACTCGCTTTAATGATGTGAACAATCAGATTTGTCCTGCTTAAGACCTGAAGGAGCTGAGATTTTCTGACTAAATTCCTTATACTGATACCATCCCTCATACAATCTAAAACTAAAGCTATATTATGAACCTAAAACGATTCTTTAATAGTTGATTAATAGAGATTATATAGCAAAACTGCTTAGTAGAACTTTAAATATTTGCATAGAGACTTGCTATTGTTCCTCTGCCTTCTCCCACAATCTCCCACAAAAAGAAATGTAACATCCTGCCCCAAAGAAAGCATCTAAATGAAAAAAAAAATCAGTAAAGACAGTAAGTGAAGTACATTTGCCATACTTAGAATTTACTAACTCACAGCTGATTTCATAATTAAGACATTTTAAAGCTGCACAGAAAATTCATATCCTTTTTAGAGTTGCCCATTGTCACTTTTCTCATGTAACTACTATCCATCCAGTGGCACAATCATTGAAATGCAACTAACCCTATGAATATGGTAGCAAGAATGGTTCTTCCCCAGGCCTATCAAACAAAAGAGGCCTGAGGCACCTATGGTAATATGGCAACCATGATGGATTGTGTTTTAAAACCTCTAAGAACACTTCAATTCACTGATAATTTTAAGCCTGAAATACCTCATTTTAGGGCTTATCGAAAGTGATACTCTAACAGTCAAGGTTTTTGTTTAACAAAGACATCACCAAGGAGAGGACAGGTTACATTTTGGGGTAATTTCTGGTGGATACAATTTTGTCAATTTTATCAATTCCATTAGGCCCTGAAGTTCGAAGACAAAGGCCACATGTTTTGTTTTTGTCTTTTGTTGTTGTTGTTGTTTTTGGTGGGGTGATGGGGGTTAAGTAACTTGCCCAAGGTCACACAGCTAGTAAGTGTCAAGTGTCTGAGGCTGGATTTGAACTCAGGTCCTCCTGAATCCAAGGCCAGTGCTTTATCCACTGTGCCACCTAGCTGCCCCGTTTGTTTGGTTTTTTTTTTAATATGCTGACTCAAGCACTTATACAATGCTTTGTGCCCTTTGGGAGTTCACAAAATAGCTTGATGATAGATATTTACTAGCAATAATGTTCTAACAAGTAGCTAGGTGATGCAATGAATAGAACACCAAGCCACAGTCTGGAGGACTTGAGTTCAGATCGGACCTTAGACACTAATAACTGTGTGACTCTGGGCAAGTCATTTAACCTTGTTTGCCTCATCTGTAAAATGAACTGGAGAAGGAAATGGCAAACCACTCCACTATTTTTTACCAAGAAAACCCCAAATGGGATCAAAGAGAGTCATGATTGGAAAGAACAACAATAACGTTCTAATTCTTTTAGCTGTTACCCTGGAAAAAAATTTCTCCAAACCTCCACCCCACCCCATCCCCCCATCCCCCACCCCCCATAAAGACAGAATTTTAAAGCCTAAATTAACTTTCCACCATTCTTAGTAAGCAAAGATCAATTTTTCTGGGCTCCCACCAAGTACCCCAAGTTATTAAGATATTAGAAAAACTAGTCTACATACCAAGCTTGGCTCTCAATCCACTGGGATAAGTAATGCCGCACCTCAATAGGAAAGTGCTGACCATATAATGCTTGCATCTGGTGGAGGGCATCTCCCTGAAGCTGCTGTGCTTGGATCCACACAGCCATCGTTCACCACCTGCTAAATAAACCAACCAAGTTTTGTTGCTGTTTTAAAAAAAAGTTGTTAAAAGACTCCGCATTGTAGGAGAAGCTGTGAAGCAATCATGGTTATGACCCCTCCTAGTGGTCTAGTGATCAGATTTAAAAGGTGCAACATTAACTGTGGATTTTATCAGAATTTGACCCTAATGTCACTTAGAGTGGTCTTAAGTAGCTGCCTGACAAGGTCGATGCAGCTCTCATCTAGGAAATCCCAAGAACAAAAGTATCATTAGTATAGTGCATAGAACAATCTTTAATATCCACTATTTAATAGCTACTCTTTCAGTTCATCCCCTCAATGCTGCCAAAATAAAGTGACAATATTATAAAGGGAAATAGTAAACAACCGTAGAAGTTGGGGGTCCTATGATTTTAGTGAATGTAATAAAGAATTACTTTAAAGCAAACTCAAGAAGAGGAAGGGTGAAAATGTCTGATGTCTGGTGTCTAACAAAATATTATATAACCTGCTAACCTTCACAGTACAGTAATATACTGTGCATATGAAAAGCATAAATTTTGGGGAAAAACTCCATGATTTAACTTCATTGTCTAATGCCATGACATTTCTGAAGCTCAGCTACATTACAATAGTTTAAAATCTATTATCTTTACCAGCACATTCCAATTAAAGTCAGGGAGGACATCAAGAAAACTCATACTGAATCAAAGGTGAGCAGATTTAATTTCATTCTTTAAGATGTTTTCCATTTTATACATTTTGCTTGATTGCACATGTATTGTCCAATATAAAATTGTTTATTGTCTCTGGGAGGGGGAAAGAGAAGGAGGGAGAGAATTTGGTACTTAAAATTTTAAAAAACGAATGTTACAAATTGTTTTCACATGTAATTGGGGAAAAAAGAAAATATGATTTTTTAAAAAAAGATGTTTTCAATTTTAGAAAATGTTCTACTTCACCAAAACATTAGGACGAACCCTTTGTTTGCCCAGGTAGTCACAGTCTCTATCACAATATCACCAGAAAGCATAAATCCCAGTCATCATAAACCAAATCACTTCCCTGTACAAAAGCTCATATGCAATCTCACTACACCCCCATTTACTACAGAATGGAATTTTACATAAGGCAGATCTATTTGTTTTGGAGCCCACCCAAGGGGATCTAGTTATCAAAGAGTAAAAAGGACCTCAGGTAGCCCTACAGCAGGGACTCTAAGGAAAGTGATCTACTATAGCTAGCATCTGGAGTATCTGCTCTATATTTCTTAAATACTACAGAGAGTACACCCATGTGTCAGGAAACAAACTTTACTTTTCTAAAGTTGTAGTTATCCGATCACATAACACTGAGCTATTTATGGGGCAGGTCAGTTAGCCAACAGCGAGAAGTAGGGTGGATGCCAGTGTCTATTTTGGGGTTGTACAATGTTGCAGAGCAACATTTGAGTAGTATACTTTATTTGGTGCTTTCTTGATTGAGCTTACAATAAAATCACCTATATAGCAAGTGCAATATTTTAGCTGGTAGAAGAAAGGACCAAATCAGAGAAAGATAGATCCTCCAGAAGAAGTGTGCTTAACCCAGTTTATTATTCAACCACACATCTGGAAAATATTTTACTGAATGTCATGGTTTTGGATCAAGAGAACTTACATCCTGGATTTGGGAACCTCAAAACACAATGGAAAATGATGGAAGATCACATAATTTCAGAGGCAGAAGAGACTTCACAAGCCATCAAGTCAAACCATACTTAAAATAGGATTCCCTCTACAACACATCCAATCCAAGTATTCATCCTATCTTTATTATTATTATTTTTTTTTTAGTGAGGCAATTGGGGTTAAGTGACTTGCCCAGGGTCACACAGCTAGTAAGGGTTAAGTGGCTGAGGCCGGATTTGAACTCAGGTCCTCCTGACTCCAAGGCCAGTGCACTATCCACTGCACCACCTAGCCGCTTCTCTATCTTTGTTTAAAGATCTCAAGTAAAGGAAAAACCACTATCTCCAGGGGCAGCCCACTTTGGATAGCCTTCATTGTGAAGGTGTTTTCCCCTACCTCAAGCCTAACTTTACTTCTTTGTAACTATTATACATTATTCTTAGTTCTGTCCTCTAAACCAAAGAGAACAAGTCTAACCTCTCTTCCAAATACAGCCCTTGAAGATAGCTATCATATGTTCCCTGTGTTTTTATTTCCTAGGCTAAAAGCCCCAAATCCCTTCCATTGATCTTTGTTTGTTTGTTTGTTTTTGTGGGGCAGTGGGGGTTAAATGACTTGCCCAGGGTCACACAGCTAGTAAGTGTCAAGTGTCTGAGGCCGAATTTGAACTCAGGTCCTTTTGAATCAAGGTCCGGTGCTCTATGCCCTGCGCCACCTAGCTGCCCACCCCCATCGATCTTTTATGGAATGAACTTGAACCCTGCCACCAGCTCAGTTGCCCTTCTCTAGATAAACTAGATCTTCTCAATATTCCTAAAATGTGGCACCCAGACCTGAACACAACACTCCATATGTGGACTGACAAGAACAGAGAATAGCAGGACTATCACTTCTTTATTTCTGGCTCTCAATGCAGCTCAAGATTGCATTAGCTTTCATGGATGCCATACTGAACTGCTGACTTACATTCACTTTTGTGGTTCATTAAAATTTCCAAATCTTTTTTCAGATGAACTACTCTCTAGCCATAACTCACCCATCTTGTACTTGGGAATGTTTTTGAACACAAGTTTACAACTTTATATTTATCCCTACTAATGTTAGATTATTTGATCTGATCAATTTTTCTGTCTAGCCTGTAACATTCTTTTTGAATCTTGATTCTGGCATCCAGTGTATTAAGTATTCCTCACAGATATGTCATCTAAAAATTCATTAAGTATTCCATATATGCCTCTATCCAAATCATTAATAAAAAGATTAAAGAGAGTAGGGCAAAAGGGGCAAGTAGGTGGCACAGTAAATAGAGCACAGGCCCTGGAGTTAGGAGGACCTGAGTTATGTGACCCTGGACAAGTCACTTAACCTTGACCACCTCAAAAAAGAAATGAAGGAAGGAAGAAGGAGGAGGAGGGAGGGAAAGGGAGAGAGAAAGAAAAAGAGAAAGAGAAAGAAAGGACAAAAAAAAAGAGTAGGGCAAAGAATAATGTCCATGTTGACATTAAGCCATTAATGGCTATTCTTTGAGCCAGATTGGAATTATACCAAGTATATGATAATACATTTAACTGTACTATCATTTTGCCCATCCTTCTCCATCTTCTCTACAATAAAAGTCTAAGATAATTTGTCAAATGAATTGTTAAAAATCTAGGTAAACTTTCTACAACATCTTCCTGATTGACCAGTTTAGTAACTCCATCAAAAAAAGGAAATAAGTTAAGTTTGGTACGACTTGTTCTTGA
Source organism: Dromiciops gliroides (assembly GCF_019393635.1). NCBI lineage: Eukaryota > Metazoa > Chordata > Mammalia > Microbiotheria > Microbiotheriidae > Dromiciops > Dromiciops gliroides. Next base: position 180,496,780 of record NC_057864.1, on the reverse strand, counting down.
TGAAGCCATACTGCCTCTTTGTGATCATTACTTCCTTTTCTAGCTATTCACTACGTTCTTAATAATATATTCTAGAATTTTCCCAGAAATTGAAATCAAGTTCATTAGGGGTATAGTTTGGAGGCTCCATTCTCTGTTCTTTTGTGGAAAATTGATGGGGGGAGGGAGAAAATTTGGAACTCATTTTTTTTAATTGATGTTAAAAATTGTGCTTAAATGTCACTGGGGGGAAAAATTATTATTTAAAACTTAAAAAAAGAAAACTGACACACTTGTCCCTCTTCAAACCTGTAATATCTCTCATTTTTAGCAATCTTTCAAATATCACTACCAGTTCTTTCAGCATCAAAGGTCAGAGTAGTTCCTTTGAGTCAACCGGCTTGAACTCAATCAAGGTAGCAGGTACCACCCATCTTACCTGTGAGGGGAATCAATTTCTCTATTAGCCATTTTCATTTTGCCCTTTTTAGTCTAAAGACCATCTCCTTGACAGGAGACCAAGACATAACAAAGCCAATCAAAATGCAAGCTGAACAGCTCTACTTCTCTTTCTGGTGGGTTATCACTGTCCCAACTACCATAAGTAATGGTTTCATCCTTTCTTTGTACCTTCTTTTTCCAAATAGCTTTAAAAGACTCTTTTATCCTTAATTTACCTTTCATTTTCCTGGCCAGCCTCAGCACATTCTGAGATTTAGCAATCTGGGCACTCTTATGGAAGAAGGCCATGCTTTTTATAAATGTACTTCATTTAACTACCTTAGTTCGGCATGTCTTAAAAATCTAAGTTGTTGGTGAATTCCCTGCATATTTACAATGGTCCCTTTAGCAACTACCTTTTCTTCTCCTCCTGGAAGGAACTGTTCTCTTAGTCTTTTGTTTACCTATCCCAGGCCCTCAACACATTTCACTTGGATTACCATAACAGACTCCTGGGTAACATTTCTGAGAGATCATCCATCAGTCTCTTCCAAATTCTTTTGTCTTTCACACCACCTCCAAAGTAATTTCTATAATGCACCTTTCAGATCATGTCATTCATTTTTTTTCTACTCAAAAGCTCCCTACTGAATTGGTGGTACAATTTAAACAAACTATAATGTTTCATCTATAATCATATTTTTTCTAACTCAAATAAACCTATGTTAATCTATTGTTGGGGCAGCTAGGTGGTGCAGTGGATAGAATGCCCATTCTGGAGTCAGGAAGATTCATCTTCCTGAGTTCAAATCTAGGCTCAAACTCTAATAAGTGTCTGAGCTAATAAGCTGTGTGACCCTGGGCAAGTCACTTAACTGTTTGCCTCAGTTTCCTCATCTATAAAATGGGCTGGAGATGGAAATGGCAAATCCCTCCAGATCTCTGCCAAGAAAACCCCAAATGGGGTCATGAAGAGTCAGACATGACTAAAAAATGACTGCACAACAACAGCGTAAAACAACCTTTTTGTATCAATATAGGCCCTATGAATCAAGAGTATGGTAATAAAATTATATCTGAAAGGAATTCTGGTACAAATTCTGCTTCTTACGCTTATTACTTATGTGACCTTGAGTAAGCTGTTTACTACCCAGCCTTGGTCTCAGTTTCCTCAACCATTAAATGGACTGGACAGTCATGATTTTTGCATTCTAAACCTATAGTCCTAATATTTGGGACAGAGTCATCTGAGCCATGGTAAATATCTAGGATTATGTTTTGTAATAATTCATTTTTTAAAATAATAAACATTTCTATTTAAAATTTTGAGTTCCACATTTTTCCTTCCTTCCCTCCCCTCTCCCTGAAGCAGTAAGCAATCAGATATAGGCTATACATGTGCAATTATGTAAAACATTGTAATAAATCTACTAAAATGCATGAATGTTTTATGTTAGTTCTTAATTTTATCATGTAGTAGAATGTATGCTTTCCAAGTCAAGATTTATTATTATTTTACTATGGCTCTAAAGCAAGACATCTTATATCAAGTATGTTCTAAAATACTCTTAAATTCATACTTAAATCACTGTTAATATATTTATTGACTTATACGTGAGATCAAATAGTTGTTCTGTATATCATTATTATGCTGTTAACATAAACCAAAATAGCCACGGTTGTATAGTTCTTATTATAATAACATATTTATGTATCTAGTTATTTTTATTAGTTGTATATAATGTTATATGTAACATTTATTATGATATAATATGGTGTTATGGTAATTATGTTACATATTTATTTAATTAGTTGTTATGCATCTTCTGCACATGTTGTCTTTTTTCTTTATGTTTGCAATAATTTTTGCAATAGCTGCCTTATTCTGAATCACTAAATAATGCTGCCAAAAAAGTCTTGCTTTAGCTATAAATGAATTTGCTTACTAATTAGAAACCCTGAATGAAACGGCAATATTGAAACTTTTTTTTACAAGCTGGCATTAAAAAAAAATCAACCTTACAGTATCAGAAAAAAGCAAGAAAGTTAGGAAAGCCTCCAGTGTGTTTTATTGGTCCCCTGTGGTGAATTTAGCCCCGGATATGACAAGAATCTACCAGGATTAGCAAGGCATAAAGGGGTTGCAATCTCTATCACTGGTGAGAACTCCAAAATTAGTGAGATCACAGGTTCATATGAATAATAATACATTTATTAAAAATGAAATGACTAACAGATATGACAAAAAAAATCACTCATACAGCAAGAAAGTCCATTTTAAACAGTAGTGACAAAGCTCCAAATCTTTTTTTTGTGTGTAGGACAATGAGGGTTAAGTGACTTGCCCAGGGTCACACAGCTAGTAAGTGTCAAGTGTCTGAGATCAGATTTGAACTCAGGTCCTCCTGAATCCAGGGCTGGTGCTTTATCCACTACACCACCTAGCTGCCCCTCTAAAGCTTCAAATCTAAATGTTACTTTTCCAGATCTCAAAACTCTTAACATGTATAATTAGGACAATTCAATGATTAGATAGAAGCAATGATGCCAATGTAATTGAACAGCTGGATCCCAATCTTTTACTCTAGAGTATTTATCAAAACCAGAGCATAATACTCTGCATAAGCAATGACTGTACATTTGTCCCCAATACAAGTTTTCTTCTGCTTACTTACAAGCAGTCCCATCTTCAATGTATGACGTTGTGACAAGGGAAGTGGTTTGTATCTTTGGTAAATCATCACAGTGGCTTCTGTATAAGACTGGGAAATGGATTCACATTCTTACTTTTTAGCCCAAGGAGTATAGTCTGAACTCCCTTAAGCAACACTCTCAGTAGTCTTAATTCCAAAGAACTTAGGACAGCACTATTTCTTCAGATGCATAATATCATGCTTTTCCTAAATAATTCAAGGCATCTATCAGACAGGTAATGAGGCCCTAGCAAAATGGGACCCTAAGGACTTGTTGATTAAAATGTCAGAACAATCATGATACATACACAGACACACCCAGAAGGGCAGAGTGGCGTAAAGGGGAGGTGGCTGGCCTTGAAGTCAGGAAGACTTGGGTTTAAGCCTTGTCTTTCACATGCACAAGCTATGTAATCATGGGAAAATCACTTGCCCTCTCAGTGTATCAAGTGATTCTCTAAGACTGTAAGGTTACAATCTCATTGTATATCTATAATTATGAAGGGAGTTTCTAGATCCAGAATTCCCAAAACTAATAATATCTCAGGTCTGGATTGCATGCCCCACACCACCCCAATCCAAACAAGAAATTATAAGTATTATTAAGCAGTTAAAATTAAGCTCTCTAAAGTTTTTTGTTTTGGGGTTGGTTTTTTTTTGGTGAGGCAACTGGGGTTAAGTGACTTGCCCAAGGACAGAGTCTTGTGGTCAGTGTCATGATCAATGGCTATTGACATAGACAGTGTAAAAGTTCATAAGAATTTTAAAACACTGACTTGTTACTGTTTAAAATGGGAAGTTAGGGCTACAGGGCATGGTAGAAGAAAAGCAGTCCTAGGTTAGAAGATTTTAAAAAAGTATTCAAGGATTTCTTTTTTTTTTTTTTAAGTGAGGCAATTGGGGTTAAGTGACTTGCCCAGGGTCACACAGCTAGTAAGTATTAAGTGTCTGAGGCCGGATTTGAACTCAGGTACTCCTGACTCCAGGGCCAGTGCTCTATCCACTGCACCACCTAGCTGCCCCCAAAGATTTATTTCTACCAAAGTCAGTCATTCAACCTAAAACATTTTAAATGTTCCCGTCTTTTTTTTTTTTTTTTGGTGGGGCAATGAGGGTTAGGTGACTTGCCCAGGGTCAAACAGCTAGTAAGTGTTAAGTTTCTGAGGTCCTCCTTAATCCAGGGCCAGTGCTTTATCCACTGTGCCACCTAGCTGCCCCATCCCCTAGTCTTTAAGCCCAAGTCCTAGAAATAACAGGTCAGTGTCTGAAATAAGGATCCTTGGGAAAATTCTATAAAAGACTTAGAAACTTCTGATTGTAACTTCCTTAGCGCTAGCCAGGTGGGACAATAGATAGAGCCTAGGGCCTAAAGTTAGGAAGTCCTGACTTCAAATCCAGCCTCAGACATTCACTAGCTGTGTGACCCTGGACAAGTCATATAATTTCTTTTTGCCTTGGTTTCTTCATCTGTAAAATGGAGATAATAGTACCACCTACCTCCCAGGGTGATCTGTGAGGATCATATGAGATAATAATTTTAAGGTGCTTATTTAACACAGTACCTGGCACATTGGCACATGCTATATAAATGTTGTTATTCTTTCCCACCACCTCCAACCTTATCATATCCATTCCACACAAACAGTACTTTCTTCCTCTCCTCATACCCTTCAATTTGATTTTTCTTTTTGGTCAGGGCAGTGAGCCCTGGGTCACACAGCTAATAAATGTCAAGTGTCTGAGGACGGATTTGAACTCAGATCCTCCTGAATCCAGGGCCGGTGCTTTATCCACTGCTCTACCTAGCTGCCCCCTATTCAATTTGATTTTGATATACCCTGAACAGATCTTGGAAAGAGAATGGCAACTCCACTTTTAAAAATCTACTTTATTTGCAAAAGGACGTTTATAGATGAAGGTTCCAAAAGAGAAACCAGATGTGAGTCTGTATAGCACTATAAGCCTCTGTCTTCTCAACTGTAAATGAAAATGAAACATCCCACCTTGTAGCATACTGTATAAGCTTTAAAAATGGCAAAACAAGACCTTACCATAATACCGAACCCTCTAAACCAGTATGTTTGTTCAAATGAGCTCTTTGGGCACAGAGTAAGGGAATCTTAAAATAGGAAAGGACCTTCGAGGTCATCTAGTCTCAACACCTACCCCTTGTAGGGGCCAGTCAGGCATTAAGCATTAATTAGTTGCTGACTATGTGTCAAGTACTGTGCTAAACAATGGGGACACAAAGAAAGTGAAAAGACAGTCTCTCCTCTGAATGAGCATCCTAATTGGGGGTGACAACATGTAAACACATATGCACATTTAATGTATGTTTTTAGAGAGAGAATTTTCCCCTGAGGGTTATTTTAGTTGCATCTCAGAAATTTTGATATGTTATTTTATCATTAACATTTTCATTAACATAATTATTATTTCTATGATTTGTTCTTTGACCCAGACATAGTTTAAGATTTCATTGTTTGGTTGTCTTTTGATTGTACTCTCTGAATTGATTTTTATTTTTATTGCTTTATAGCCTATAAAGGATGTGTTTACTCTTTCTACCTTTTTTATTTGTTTGCAATATCTCGGTGCCCCAGTGCATGGTCTATTCTTGCAAAAGTTCTATATGGTATTGAGAAATACGTATATTCTTTGGCAGTCCCATTTAGAAGATGTCATAAGTCTTTTAGCTCTAGTTCCTACAACAATTTATTAAATTCTGAATTTTCCCTTTTATTTATCTTTCAGTTAGATTTGTCCAAAACTGAGTGAAAGAGGCATTAAAATCTCCTGTCACTACTGGAGAGGATTTTACTACCCCTAATAATATCTATTTGAACACTTCTAGTGGTGGAAACTGATGGCCTCAACAAGGGCTACATATCATTTAGGGGCCACTGTAATTATCAGAAAGAAATCCAAAATCTTACTCTTAGTAAATTCTGACCAATGGATTTAATTTTATCTTCTGGAACTATACAGAATAGATAGATATATAGAGAAAACATTTAATAATCATTTACAGGGGGCAGCTAGGTGATGCAGTGGATAAAGCTCCAGCCCTGGATTCAGGAGCACCTGAGTTCAAATCCAGTCTCAGACACTTGACACTTGCTAGCTGTGTAACCCTGGGCAAATCACTTAACCCTCATTGTCCTGCAAAAAAAATAAAAATAAAAATAATTTACTATGTCCCAGATATCACAGTAGGCCAGTGGATTAAAACACAAGCAATCTGGGGCAGCTAGGTGGCGCAGTGGATAGAGCACTGGCCCTGGAGTCAGGAGTACCTGAGTTCAAATCCGATCTCAGACACTTAACACTTACTAGCTGTGTGACCCTGGGCAAGTCACTTAACCCCAACTGCCTCACTTAAAAAAAAAAAAAAACACCCACAAGCAATCAAGACAGTCCATAAAGAAGAGCAAGAAGGGTGGGGGAAGGAGAGTTATTTGTGCAGAGGCAAGGCACAGAACTATGGGAAGTTGTGTGGAGGCCTGGGCCCCAGCAATATAAGGCAAAAGTTGACCTATTAGAGAGACCTGAATCAAGGGTGAAGAATATGCAGCCTATCTTCAAATCATTATTGTGGAGTGGAAAACTCATTGAGCTGAAAATCAGGAGACCTGGAGTTCTAGTCTTGGCACTACTATTAACCAGCTGTGTGACTCCGGGTAAATCATTAATTTTGTGTCTCAGTTACCTCCTATGTAAAGTAAGTAGGTTAGAGGAGATGTTTAAGTTTCCTTCCAGGTCTATGATTATTATAAAAACAATTATGTCCCTACTAGGTCTTCTTTTCTATAAGCGAAATATTACCAGTTCCTTTCAAATTATTCATGTTCACATGGTTTCAAGTCAATCAGTCAACAAGTATTTATTGGACACCTCTTCTGTGCCAGCTATTGGCTGTTCTCTGGAAGAATTACAGTTTGTCCATTCCAATTTTAAAATGTAGTGTCTAGAAATGAATTGATGAACACAATATTACAACCAAATAAAGTTTGACCAGTGAGACTACTATTGTCCACGTTCTAGATACTATGCATTTATGCATGAATCCTGAAACTATTTTAGCCTTTTTGATACCCTTAGTCAGTAGAAAGAAATTTGGAGTTAGAAGACTTGGGTTCAAATATTAGCTTTATCACATACTAGTTGTGTGGCTGACTATGGTCCCCTGAACCTCAGTCTTCTCATCTGTAAAATAAGTATTAATTTCACAATCTACCCTGTAGGGTCATTGTTGTTGAGTTATTTTAGTTCTGTCCAACTCTCTGTGACCCTATTTGGGGTTTTCTTGGCAAAGATACTGGAGTGGTTTGCCATTTCCTTCTCCAGCTCATTTGACTGATGAGGAAACTGAAGCAAACAGGGTTAAATAACTTGCCCAGTGTTGCTGGGCTAGTAAATACCTAAGGCTACATTTGAATGAATGTCCTCCTGACTCCTGGCCTGGCGCTCTACTCACTGCACCAGCCAACTCCCCAATAAGGTCATTGGGAGGAAAGCATTTTGTAAAATGAAGTGCTATATAAATGTAAACTACTATTATGACTATGCCCACGTTCAAATCAAGTGCCTAGAACATCACATGCTATATTTTTTGGGGGGGGGAAGGCTTGTGGAATTGAACTAAGTTGAAGCAACACTCTTTCAATATAATCACTCAACCAGCTACAAATTTTGGAAGCTAATGAGCTTCCAATTCTTCATCTTATCCAGAAGGATACTACAAGAATCTTTTAATCAGGAGTCATATGCAATCAGGAAAGGGGGGGGGGGATCTGATGATGTTAATTTTTCTATTTTCTTACAAATGCAAATCTATCTGACAACTAGTTAGAGAAAATCAAATCTCAATTTAAAAAAATTTCACTCTCACGAACTCTTAGGTGATTTGTCAGAAATCTTAAAATAAACTTCACTAATAAATATAATGACAAAATTAAAGTTGAGAAGCTGACCAATGCTAGGAATACATGATGTTCAGTATTAGTTGGTAGACAGCTCATGGATGAGAGAGAAGCTTTATTATTGGTTCAAATCTGAAAAAAGCAACTAAAGAATCATGTAACCATAATTACTAGAGACATTGGCTTAGTTTTTGTTCAAGTACAGAAGGCAGAGGATGTTTTTAATTGTCTTACTGAGGAAAGCAACAGTGGTTCTAGCTACCTAGTAGTGAGGACTTTGAGGAACCTGTAAATATTCAATAGTAATAAAAGATGAATTCACTATTCATATGAAATCTGGCCTAATATTACTTTAAATGTTAGGTTAAATGTATAAAGTCAACAGATGGGTAAATACCAGGGCCACCTTTCATTTGTAACAATGTTTCTAAAACACCAGAATCTGAGCTGTCAAAAAGGCAATGCCCCAAATGATATTAGACTAATGAAAAATGAGAGTAGGAGGAAGAATTTAAATGTTGGCTCACAAACAAGAGAACAAGGAAAAAAAATTCAAAGGTAACCCTGAGGTAATTATATTCTGGGAAACCAATCACTCAAAAATCTGTAAGTCACAATCGATCAACAAGAATATATTAACCACCTATTATATGCCAGGCATTATGCTCAACACTGGGGATAAAAACAACAAGAGTGACCCAATTGCTACTCTCACAGAGCTTACATTCTAAAGGGAGGCAACGGGTGTGTGTGTGTGTATACACACATATATATACATATACACACATATAGAGAATAACTACAAATAAGTGCCACTCTAAGAAGTAAAAAGGGAAGATCAGTTTGCACAATATAAAAATCAAGTCTATATCACCAGTTAAAAAAATTCCACTTGAATATAAGATGCTTTGGTCAACTATAAAGCACTTCAGAAATAATGAAAATACAGAGGTCTATTTCTCATTGTGAAATTGTCCCTGGGAGTGTATCAGCATCTGGATTTATTAGGCTTTTTGCTGCTTCTAGCAGGATGCCCATAACACAAACCAGTCTTCATGTCACAATGCCCTGAAGTATGAATACATATACTGCTTTAGGTACCTAATTCAGCAAGTAAATGGAACAACCCGTTTCTGAAGAAGCTACATCAATATCATTTTGCAATGAGCTAAAAACATTTGCAGTAGCTCACAAATAATGAGCATCTGCATTATGGGAAAAAGAGCTAAATATAATTTCAGGCTTCCACATAGTCTTATAACATTTTCTGGAAGCCTGAAACTTTCTCAGAATTCTTTGTTCACTTCAAAATTTCAAGTGGACATTTGTATCCCTACCCATTTTACATTGTCATTCAAGATTAAACTATCTTCGAAAGTGGCTCATACACAAAGTTTGTGATGTTTGTTTTTTTCTTTCAGTTGCTGGTCTGACAAAAAGTTTCTTCAGCCATTACATCTGCTATAATTTTCGGGAGCTACTTAGATGAAGGTTAATCTCCTCCCCAAAACTCTGTAGTAAAAACAAAAAATAGATAGAACTGATTAACAAGGTGGTTCACATCTATCCACCAACTTTCCCTTTGCCACTGAGAACTACAGTATTATATTTTGGCTGAGTAAAATCTGCTTTGAAGGCTGTACTAAGTCAAAGCCCAGAGATAGGCATTAAGTAGATAATAATGGGTAATCAGTAATTTTAAATCACAGAAGCCAACTATCCTGAAACACATAAAGAACCCAATATTAAAAAGACAGAAATGTATGTTTCTATCCAAATTATGGCATTTTAGAGTTGGCTACTATCCTAATAGGGGCAGCTAGGTGGCCCAGTGGATAGAGTGGCAGACCTGGAGTCAGGAATACTCTTCTTCCTGAGTTCATATCTGACCTTAGACACTAGCTGTGTGACCCTGGGCAAGTCACTTAATTCTGTTTGCTTCAGTTCCCTCATCTGTCAAATGAGTTGTCATTCCTAAAATAACCTTTAGGAGTTATTTTATTTAAATCCTTTAAAATTATTTTGGACTCAAATATTATTTACACATAATTTTATTTAGTATAACTTTTTTTTAAGATAAACATAAATTTTAGTTCACCCCAGATTGAAAAATTGAATGTTCTGAATTAGCAGAGTTTGAACTAATGATGCTTCTTGCTTAAGGAGGCTTGGAAGACAAAGAAAAAATAGGATCTGAGAGACTTACTATTTAAAAACAAGAAGTATTACATGTTCAGATTAATTTTTCATTTTCATTTCGCACTGTATGGCTGAGCAGAGGGATTAATTTACAGGGGTTTAACTAATTTCATGTGGAAATAAAGATAACTAAAAGATTTTTGCCAGTTATAGAATATATATAATATATATTCTCTCCTCATTAGTCCTGATTAATACCCTATTTACACACACACACACACACACACACACACACACACACACACTCCCTCTGGCCTCGGCTTGCTGAAAGTCTAGAATAACATGAGTTGAACTTTATTGGGTCTTTGAAAAATTAGTTGTTGACTCCATCACAAAAAAAGCTAGATTTTGATTCCAAACCCAATCAATTTTGAACTCTAAAGAATAAGCCAGCTACTTTATATTCTTCAATTCTAAATGTTACCAATCTATCTGGGGCCAAGATCTTAACCCTAAAACCAAGGTACTGATGTGGTTCCAATATTTTCTAAATGGCCTTTAGCAATTTAAATACATTCAGGAGCCAGGAAATATGAATATTTCAGACCAAATGACCACAGCAGAGTATCATACAGATATCTTGGGAGAGATTAAAGAAAATCCTAATCTTAAAAATAAGAATCATCATACTTAAAAGAGTATTTTAAAATTTATTCTAAGCTCAAAAAAAACAAACCCAAGAATCCTATGTGTGTGTATATAGGTATGATATATATGTGTATGTATATATACATATACACATATGTGTATAGACATACACACACATATACATACATATCCTCCTCCAGAGTTACTTTCCCTAACTCCTATAAGTGCAATACTGTATCCCTACAGGGAGGGTTACTACTAATATCATCAGATAAGAGCTTCATTGATTATCAGTTAGCCAAACTTAATTAGCTTTTAGAAAGGGGCATTTACTAAGGTAGTATAACAGGATAGTTGTTACAGAAATATCCTCCCAAACTGTGGGTATAACCTCCCTTTATATACACAAAGTCCTGGGGAGAGTGGGCTCAACCTTAAGAGAGTTCATGCAATCAAAAGGTAAAGTCACAGGTCTTGATTACTAGAAATCCATTTTTCCCTTCATGGAGTTCTCCTAAGTATGGATGGCTACTAGGCTCCAAGGGTCAGTACCTTTGTAGAATCCTGAAGTTACCTTTCCTTGGTACATCTACTTCATCCTCAGGCAGTCCCAATGCATATTCTGTTATCAACCACACTGCTACCATCTTTGGTAGACATTGCAGAGGACAGGGAACTTTATATTTTCCCATCTTTCAAAGTTCACAAGGTATCATCAGTTCAATTGCAGAGGGTAGTGGGTAGGAGTGTAATATTTCTGCTGGGGACTCACTTTCCACACCCTCTAGATGTCCTCTGGTACAGCATAGTAGATGCAAGGAATTTACCTCCTAAAGGCAGAGGAACTTTTTCCTCAATATTTTCTCTGATGTACATCAGCCCAGAAGCCTGTCTAATTCTTTCAACAAATCCCAATATATTTCCTCAGTGTCATCATCTGATATTATCCAATGGTTCAAAACATTTCTTCCTCCCCAAATTAAGGACATCTTCAGAACTAAGCTTATACCTTTGACTGACTGATTGTATAACTCAAAGATGCATTCTTACCTGACAAAGGTATCAGAGTATAGAGCATGTTGTAAGTTACATTAACTGGGATAGAAGGGTGTGGGGTATTCTCATGACATAAACCTAACAGTGGCACTGTTGAGAGGCTAGGAAAGTCAATAGGGCTAACTGTCAAACATAAAAGAACATACTATTTGGAAGAATGTTCCCTATACAGAGATGTGCTATCTATTCAATGTTACTGTTAATTACTGTTCCACTTTATCATTGTGTATAGCTGCCATAATTATAGATAGCTGTTGTTTTTCAGTCATTTCCAACTCTTCAAGAACCCATTTGTGTTTTCTTGGCAAAGATACTAGAGTGGTTTTCTGATGATGAAACTTAGGCAAACAAGGTTAAGTGACTTTCAAGTTTATTGATATAGCTCATAAAAGACCATACTGTGCAAGGTGCATCTTTCTACTTATGTTTAAGTGAAATAAGTTCTACTGGGGTAAAAGGATGTCATGGAGAAAGTAATATGTCAAGGAAGCTAACTCTAGTAAGAAAAAGAAAAGACAAATTAAATAGGACCAACAATCTTTTTTTTTTTGACCACCAATCTTTTTAAAATGACATTATTGTCTTAGGGCTTTGGGAGAAAAAAGAACTTTTTTAAAAGTATTTAGGTTTAAGAAAGTGAGAAAAACTCAAGTAAAAATATTTATGTTCAAGAAATTTTTTCACCTTAGGAAGAATAAAAAGGTTATGAGCAAATTAATCTAGGCAACAGAAAAATAACATGTGTCATTTGATAAATGTAATTAATTACATTTGCTATGATAAACTAATTCCTGGGCAGCAGATTTTCTCTTGCTTTTTCTCGACCAGCTCCTCACTTGGAACTTTGAACTTAGGTGCATGCTCTTTATTTTTTATTATTATTATTTTTTTTAATATATGAGGTATTTTATTTTTTCCATTACATGTAAAGATAGTTCTCAACTTTTGTTTATACATGCTTTACAATTTCAGATTTTTCTCCCTCCCACCCCTCCCTCCCCCCTCCCCTAGACAGCAGGTAATCTGATATAGGTTATATCTATATATCTCTATACATATACGTATAAATATATATATATACACATAATAACATTAATCCTTTTTCTGCATTAATCCTGTTACAAGAGAAAGAATCAGAGCAGTGATGCAAAACCTCAAAATAGAAAGAAAAAAAAAAACCAACAGCACCCAAAACAAAAGAAATAATATGGTTCAATCAGCATCTATACTCCACAGTTCTTTCTTTCTTTTTTTTTCTTGGATTTGGAGATCCTCTTCTATCATGAGTTCCCTGGAACTCTTCTGTACCATTGCATTGGTGAGAAGAATATAGTCCATCACAGTAGGTCAACACTCAATGTTGATGATACTGTGTACAATGTTCTTCTGGTTCTGCTCATCTCACTCATCATTAGCCTACGCAAGACCCTCCAGGTTTCTCTGAACTCTTCCTGCTCATCATTTCTTACAGCACAATAGTATTCCATTGTATTCATATACCACAACTTGTCCAGCCATTCCCCAATTGATGGGCACCCCCTCAACTTCCAATTCCTTGCTACCACGGTAAAGAGCAGCTATAAATATTTTTGTACATGTGGGTCCCTTTCCCCCTTCCATGATTTCTTTGGGCAAAAGACCTAAAAGTGGGATTGCTGGGTCAAAGGGTAGGGTGCATGCTCTTTAAAACAGAGGCAAGGGGCAGCTAGGTGGCACAGTGGATGGAGCACCAGCCCTGGAGTCGAGAGGACCCGAGTTCAGATCTGGCCTCAGACACTTAACACTTACTAGCTGTGTGACCCTGGGCAAGTCACTTAACCCCAAATGGCTTACCAAAAAAAAAAAAACTCTCCAAAAAACAGAGGCAAGATGCATTGAAAGACTCCCATCACTTAACTAATGACTTATGCCCCAAGATGCCAGCCAAGATCATGATAGAACAGTCCTGTGTATGTCCTTTCACAGTATGAACTATTACAGGAAGAAGCAAAGAGTAGCGATTTCCTTCCCAAAGGTCAGCTGCCTCTGAGAGACCAAACAGAAAGTAGTTAGTTCTTGCCAACTTCCCCTCCTGCTTCTGAAGAGTATGCAACAGTTTTTAGTTTCCAGTAAAGCTCCAAAGAAAAACAAAGCAAGTGTGAGGCCCTGAGTCTGTGCAATACAAGTCTTATTTGACTCAACTGGAATCAATAAAATCACTGAGCACTGTCTGTTACCAAGCAGTGAGACTGGGAGGAATAATTAGACTGAATGTGGAACAAAACAAAAAGAAACAAACAACATAAGAACGAGCTTGGGTTTTATTATAATAAAGTCTTCAGAAGACACTTATCTGAAAAAGATGATATTTTGATGAGAATGGTAATGCCAATATTCCCAATCTCTAGTTACATGGGGAGGGCGCAATATTTTTGTAAGAGCTGGTTAGCCCCTCTTTAGAGGGTCGACAAGGTTCAGGGTTGCCAACCAGGAGATGCGGGTGTACTCTCCTTATTTCTAATGTAAAGGAAATGTCAAGGAGCTTTCTTACAGCCCCAATAACAAGGGGAGAAGTTCCTTAATCACCTTGAGAAAAATATAGAGTCTTGGCTACTAGATGAAGGAAAACGACAACACACAGGAACTGTCTAATGAGTGACTGGCAGTATCTGTCATACCCCTTGGGCATATATAAAAAAGCAGGGCAAGAAGTTTGGGGGAGTCTGCCTGTGAAGGAGGGGGGAAGAGAATTCCTCTCCTTTCCCTCCCCACTTCAGCTGTGGACTTTAAAAACAAAGCTATTTGGTCAAAAAGAGATATCCTAACAAGAAGTTGGAGTCAGTTTGTGGGATTTGAGGAACAGTTCAAGAAGAAACCACATGTGCGCATGCGCGCGCACACATACAGCAGACATATAGTTATAGAAACAATAAATTGTTGCTGGAAGCAGCTTCGAGGACCATGACCCCTGGCAGCAGAAAAGTAAGTGGGATCATGGGCTCAGAGTGCTAGCCTGGCACTTAAGAGTTGAGCCACACTGAGGTCTTCCCAAAGAAATAAGGTCTCCCAAGGCCCTACAGCTCCAGAGTTGGGAGATGCTTTGGCACATACTTTCCCCAGATGTGTGCCTCACTACCACTGTCTCTGAAGTTGCTGTCCACTCTTCCCACTGACACAGTATGTATGAGAGATAAAGGCTCAGGTTTATGGGGCATTGTTTTATTAAGCCATCTTAGTAAGTACTAATTGGATCTACTGGTCTATTGTTAATGGAAAGCTCACTGATGGGACCTCAGAAGCTATAGTTTTAGGAAGAGTTCCAGGGTCTCTTGAACCTTGAAGTTGCCCTATGGGGTACTTCAGAGGGAATGCTATATAAATTTTTCAGGTCAGATGGAGCTAAAAGCACATTCCACTCAGAAAAATATAGGGAAAGGGGGTGGGTAGGACAAGAACATTAGTCTTTTTCAATAGAAACCTACTTAGGGAACAAAACTAAAGAAATCCCAAAGTAAAAAGCACAGTATTCTTTGCTTTAAAAGGTGCAACAGAGAGCATAAAGATGGACATTGCTCTCCTTTAGAGCAATCAATAAATGACTCTTTTGAACAATGAATGGGAAGAAGAAAAGAAGGGGGGGAAAAGAGCATTTGAAAGACTTCATTTAATCAGATCAGTTCATAGCTTACCCAGCATACTGCCTACAATAAAACTTGTTAGGTCCTTTGGAAATGTGTCTACAGCTCTGTGTTATAAGGTTCCTATGTGGTTTCCAACACCTAAAGTTTCAGGTTGTGGTGGTAACAGAGGCACCAGTTTTTTTGAAAGATAAGCTTTTGTTCTAAAGGTTTAGGGCTTTGATGATAGTGGCGTATCTAACCCCACCCCAAGAATATTCAACAGTCTGAAATGAAAAACTACTTTAGGTTCAAGGAAAAACTTATTAGTGTATTATATATGCAAGAACTACACTACAATTGCCCACAATGGAAACTGTCTAGCTCAAGGGAGAAATTAAAAAAAAAAAAAAGAAAGAAAGAAAGAAAGAAAGAAAGAAAGAAAAGAAGAAAAAAAACAACAACTTCATTTTCAGCCCTTTCCCGCGCTTAAGAAATGACTAAACTCTTCCTCTTAAGTAAAGCCAAAAGGGTAGCTTCAGGGGGAAAAATGGGCACACAAACCATAAATTAGTCTAATCTAAGTAATGGGTTTTTCTGGCTAACTATGGCTTAAAATTATGTTTCAAGCCATACACATTAAAACTGTAAACAAAAACTGTAAACAAAAAAGCATTATTTGACATGAAACAAGACATGGGCCATCCATTCTTAAGGGTTAGTGAACATTCCAATACTACTGAAGAAACACATCCAAGGGACTTAGGAATTGACATATTCTTATAAGTCAATAAGATGTCACCTTAAAGTACTGTCAAAGGAAATAGGAGGAAAATAACAAGATCACTTCTAGGGTGTTAAATTTCTAGTGATATCAAAACCTAGGCCTTGACTACTTAGTATTAAAACTAAGATTGACATTTCTCATAAATACCAAAGTTGCTAGTTTATATTTTTGTTCCCAGGTTTCCTATGTATCTTAAATTGGGTATGTTATTTTCCTACATTCTCTGTATTAAACTTGGATCTTCTGTCTGCATAACTTCACATATATAGTCAATATATCAACATGAGAATATCAACTACTGCTATTTGTGGAATATTTTTTGGGGGGAAGTAGGCTGCTCAGACTCTGTGACCAGAAAAGTATACTTAAACATTGATTCATTTAATGCTAAATCCCAAGAGATAGCCATATATCTTGCAAGGTTCATGCCATAAGTGAGGAAAACTAATATAACATGAAGAAATCAATAATTTACTATTTGCAATATACATGTGAATGATCTGAGAGTCAGTAAGTTTTCTCAGTGAAAATCAGTCACTTCCTTTTGGGCCATATGGTTGTTTGAATGGAGACAGGACATCCAGCTACCCTAGCAAAAGCCTGAAATTCACACTAGATCAAATAATGATCAAGAAATCTAACGAGAAACTACAATAAGTGAATTCTTCCACCCCAGAACTGCACAAAAAGTTAGCTGGCAATCCATGGGCAATAGGAATGGGTACAAGAAAGCCTGTAACAACACAGGCAGACAAGCCCTAGTCTCTCTCAGCATGTCCAGAGAAGGGTTAGACTCACTTGTAAGCTTCAGGACTCTCTGTCCAAAGACAGGGAAAGCAGAAGGCTCCCTGAGAAAGCCACAGGGTGAATGGTTACAAACTCACAGCAGGAGCCCCAAAGGAGCAGTGACCAGGGCAAGTATGGTAGTGACCAATACAAGTGGCTCAGTCTGGAACTCTGCCACTCCCAAGGACTCCAAGGTCCCTAGCATTTAATCCTGAGATGCTATAGAGGGTTCTGAAAATACAGTGTTTTGAACCTCAAAAATCCATGAAGGGCCTAATCCATGGAGGAAAAGATCAGCACAGGAACCCAAGTGACTCAGGGCAAAACAAACCAGGGCTGACCACCTCATCCAAAAGCATAGCAGATACCAGACTGGTCCTGGCACAGAACTCCTAGAATGATGAGTAAACTGAAGAAGACAGCAATAAAAAGTGATTCTAATCTAAGGATCTCCAAAAGAAGAGGATAACTCCATGACAACTACAAACAGAAGTTCAAAGGAAAAAAATGGATTTTCCACAAGTACTATATGAATACCTAAAAGAAATAAAGCAGGAGATTTAAAAAAAATAAACAAAAGTTCTTGAGGAAAGAATTGGAATAAAAATAAATAGCTTAAAAGAGAAAATAATAAACTATTTCCAAGAAACAGACCCCCTGAAAAATAAAACTGACCAAACAGAAATCAATGGTTTCAGGAGACAGCAAGAAATATTAGAACAAAAATCAAAAGATTGAAAAAATATTAGAAAATGTAGGCTATTTGATATAGAAAACAACTGCAAACCAGGACAAAGAAAAATAACTTTAGAATCAATGGACTCTAATATTTCAAGAAATTATAAATGAAAACTGCCCTTAACAACTAGAACCAGAGGGTAAAATAAAGAAAGAATCCACTGATCACTTCCTGAAAGTCTGAAAGGAAAAGTCTTAAGAATGCCATTGCCAAAAGCCAAAGCTCCCACATCAAAGAAAAAATACTTCAAGCATCCAGAAAGAAGCAGTTCAAGTACCAGGTTTCCACAGCTGGTATTTCACACAATACCTGGCTGCTTCTACTTAAAATGAGAGGAGATTTTGGAATTCAGTATTCCAAAAGGCATAAGATACAGGGTTACAACCAAGAATAACCTATCCTGCAAAGCTGAATATAATGCTATGAAGGTAGGGTGGGTGGGAAATGGACCCTTAATAGACTGGAGATTTTAAAACGTTCTGGTCTTAGGACCCCTTTATATTTTTAAGAATTATTAAGGATAGCTACGCCTTCCTTCCAAGAGCTTTTGTTTATGAGTGATATATCTGTCAACATTTACCCTATTAGAAATTAAAATGTCTTAGCATTATTATGAAAATTGTTTAATTTTGTAGACCCACTGTAAGGGTCCTGAGTACTCTCAGGGATCCCCATACCATACTTTGAGAACCATCAAACAAGAGGATTTTCAAGTTTTTGTTTGTTTGTTTTTACGGGGCAATTGGGGTTAAGTGACTTGCCCAAGGTCACACAGCTAGTAAGTGTCAGGTGTCTGAGGTCAAATTTGAACTCAGGTCCTCCTGAATCCAAGACTGGTGCTTTATCCACTATTCCACCTAGCTGCCCCCAAGTGTTTTTGATGAAATGCTGAGCATAAACTTTACAATGCAAACACAAGAATCAAATGACACCTAAAAAGGTAAATTTAGTTGACCAACTGGAAAAAGTCATATGATGTTGTAGTTGGCAACATTTTAATAGGAGAAGAAGAAACAAGTGTTCTTCCAAAACCTTAGTCTTCAAAGCGTATGGAGGGAATTAAGAAAAACAAATGACTTGGGGGTAAAATAGTTCTGTACTGAGGATTTTAAGAGAGTAAAGATAAGGAAGAATAAAATGAATACATCGGTATAGAAAGGAGTAAGAGGGTAGGAGAACTTGCTATTTCTCATAATTGGGGTTTGTGAGAATAATGTACAAATATGGGAGAAGGGGTGGAAATTAGGATGAACATCACACTTATCTGAAATTGGAAAAAAAAGAGTTTAGTGTGCATGAATGTGCGTGCACGTGCACACTCACAAAGTCTGATATAGAAATACATCCAATTCAACAAGAAAATAAGTGAAGATGGTGGGGAGGATTAAGAGGGAAGATAATACTGGGGAGATGTTGGTTACAAGCAAGGCAAACTCCTTGATCCTGAAGGGGTGAGTAAAAGGGGAAAAGAAGAAAAAACAAGAACTAGAATCTAATGGGGTGTCCATTAACTGGGCAATTAGCTGAACAGACTGTGACATATGAATGTAATTATCTCATTGTAAGAAATGACCAAAAAAAAAGATTACTGTAGAGAATACTGGGTAATATAAACTGACACAGAGTGAAGTGAGCAGAATTAGGAAAACAACATATACAAGGACAAGAACATTGTAAAGAAAGACAACTTTGAAGAACTAAGGAACTCTGATGAATATAATAACCAAACATGTCTCTAGACCAGTGGTTGTAACATTTTGCTCTCAGATTCCCTTTGCGGTCTTAAAAACTAAGGATCTCCCAAAGAGCTGTTGCTTATTTAGGTTATATCTATTACTGACTTAGAAATTAAAACATCTTAGTATCACTATGACAACAGGTTTGACCTTGACAACCCCCAAATAGGTCTCAGACTAGGGGTCCCCAGACTACACCTTGAGAACGGCAGCTCCAGACCATGTTCCCCATCCTCAGAGAGATGACAGACTTAAGGTGCAGAAAGAGACATACTTTTTAAAAATATGGCCACTTTATGGGTCGATTTTGTTTGACTATACTTATTTGTTAGAAGAGCTTCCCCCCTTGTTTTAATTGAAAATCATTTGGAGCCACAGGGGTGGAATTAGTAATCCCCAATGCCAAAAAAAGAGAGAGACGGAAATATCTTTTAATGCATAGAAGAGAAAAGCATGAAGTTCTGAAGGAAGCACAGACAAGCAGGACAGTATTGAAAGTAATATATGAAATTTATTATATACTTTAAAAAACCAAGCAGTATAAAGTAGAAGTTAATAGTTTTATAAACAATCCTCTTTTTGTATTCTACTACATATATGGAAATGCATTTTTTATGTTTAAGTTCAAAATTAAAAAAAACAGTCACTTTAGAGTTAGGAGACAACCTCTGAACTTAAAACACTATTGTGTAATATGCTAAGGAAAAATTTGGGACAAGGACACTGGGGCAATATCCTACTCTTATGAAAGGAATCTCAATCTGTAATGTCTTTAGCCAGGAATATAATTAACATTACCTTGACATCCTACTGTTCCTATTTTGCTTGTCCACCTCCACCCCAGTTTGATTTTCGTGTGTGTGTGTGTGTGTGTGTGTGTGTGTGTGTGTGTGTGTGTGTGTGTGTGACAGGTGGAGAGATTTTGGTTTTACCCATATAATTTATTATGAGCTTACAACACAAGAACCATAATCAATTTTACTCTTTGCAGCTCAAACATTTTGTTAAACTTCCATGTTAACTAAATACCATCAACAAGACTCAACAAATAAAGGAAATTTGAGGAACATGGTGGAGATTCAGTTAATTCCTTTATGTTGTTATTTTTAACAGTGTGAGGTTCATTAACTAGAATCCCTGTTTCAGAAATAATGATACTGATTCACACTTTAGCAACTGGTGACGGAGGGATTGACTCAGCACTGATTCTGATCAAGGTAAATACAGTGGAAGTAGCACCATTTCACAAAACATCATGACAGGTTTGTAAAATAGAGATGACACATAACTAGGACTATTTTCAACAAAGAAGAGAATTGCCTGAGATATAATGATGCTAATGTGAGCAAAGTAATCAAAGGAGGCTTCCTCATCATGTAGACTATACTGCTTCTCTCGAATTCTATCTCCAGAAAGAAGCTGAATACAAACGGAAGCACCACACATTTATCAACATCTCACTGCTTTGGTTACCATGTACACAACTAAATACAATCCAGAAAGATTTATCATCATACCAAAACAAGATGATGAGGTCCCACATCCAGAATGTAGATGAAGGATGACTCAGTACTAATGACATCAGGCAGACAGAAATCATACCTATTTTCTGCCTTCTGAGAGTTCTTCGACTCCAGAATGAAATATTGATTCATGCTGATATTGCAGTAAATATATGCACCTATACAAGCTACTTTATATCCAAGTTGTATTTCCATGCACAAGAGCAAATTTAGCAAATGAAATATCTTGACTTGCCATAAACAAACTGACTGCCAAAATCACAGGCTGCTTGCTCAAAAGCTGTCACTAATTAGCAGTTGCTGCTGTCAAAAGAGTCAAACTTAATGCCAATGAGAACACATTAACCTGAAAGAACTAGTGACATGACACAGGGAGGGAATATTTTATTTTAGTAAATTCTACAAATGAACAAATTTAAAATAAGTCAACCTAAGTGAAAATGGTTCTGTGACTATTCATATTTCAACAACAACAACAACAATTCACATTTATATGGCTCTTTAAGGTTTACAAATCACTTACCTCACAACAGCCCTGTGAGACAGGTAAAACAAAAACTGACTCCATTTTACAGAGAGGGAAACTGTGGCTTAGAAAGTTGATGTCATTTGCTCAGAGGGTTATTTAGGGGCCAAGATCTGATGTCAGGTCTAGTAACTCCAACAAGTTCAGCACTCTGACCGAGAGATTCTGCTATCATATTCTTGTTTTGTTTTTTGTGCTGGGCAATGAGAGTTAAGTGACTTGCCCAGGGTCACACAGCTAGTAAGTGTCAAGTGTATGAGGCCAAATTTGAACTCAGGTCCCCCTGAATCCAGGGCTGGCGCTTTATCCATTGTACCACTTAGCTGCCCCCGCTATCATATTCTGAAAGGAAACATTTAAAGAACAAGAATAAAGAGTGGGAGGTGGGGCAGCTAGGTGAATAAAGCACCAGCTGTGGAGTCAGGAGGACCTGAGTTCAAATCCGGCCTCAGACATTTGACACTTATTAGCTGTGTGACCCTGGGCAAGTCACTTAACCCTCATTGCCATACTCCAAAAAATAATAATAATAAAGAGTAGGAGGAGTGGTGAAAAAGGTAGTGAATTATCCCACAATTGTTCCTTGGTTTACCCTTCCAACAGAAGCCAATCTTAGTCCTGAATAATTTTTCCCTGTGGATTTCTGTCTAAAACATCTCTGGAACCTAAATGGGTTTATAGACAATAGACCATATTGTTTTAAAAGCCTTTCCTAATTGAGGGTTACATTGCCTAGTTGGTGAGTTCTGAGTATTTCTGGTGCTTATTTTGAGCCCTATTTTATGGATGAAAGAATGGTCAGAGATAGTAGACTCAGTCCTCTCTTCTCCCGGGGCTTCTGTGACACTGTTCAATCCTGATTCTTTTGCTTATTCCTGGACTATAACTTCATGTCTTTTGATGATCTTCTTTCTCCTCTGTTTTCTAAGCATGACTATCTCCCAAGGTTCTGTCCTTGGACTTCTCTTCCATCCCTCCAAAAATATTTTAGGGAAATTTATTTGACCTATCCTACATAGGTGTTCATATTGCATTATTATGTTCATTCATGTATATAACTTGTCCTCAAATCAACACGCATTTATTAATTACTCACTGTGCTAGGTTCTGTGCTAAGTGCTGGGGATCCAAAGAAAGTAAAAAACAGTCCCTGCTTTCAAGGAGTCTAATTGGGGAGATAATATGCAAAGAACTATATACAAAGATGATGTGTACAGGAGAGATTGTGAGGTCTCAGAAGGAAGGCACTAGATTAATGGGAATGGAAAAAACCTTCTTGCAAAAGGTAGGGTTTTAGCTGAGACCTGAAGGAAGCAAAGACAAAGGAGAGAATTCCAGGCGGCAGGACAGCCAGTGAAAATGCACAGAGTTGAGAGGTAAAGCATCATGTGCAAACAACTGCAAGGTTAGTGTCACTGGATCATAGAGTACAGGGAGGAAAGTAAAACTGTAAGAAGACTGGGGAGTTCAAGTTATAAAGGCCTTTAGAAGCCAGAGGATTTTCTATTTGACCTTGGAGGTAACAGGATGCCACTGGGGTTTACGGAACGGGTAGCAGACGGGAAGGTGACATGGTCAGATGGCCAGACTGGAGCAAGGAGGCAGTGGAGGCAGGGAGACCAACCAGTAGTTTAAGCATGAGGTATAAGGGTTTTCATCAGGGTAGTGCCAGTATCAGAAGAGAGAAGGAGGTATATGTGAGAGACATCATTAAGACAGAATCAACAGGACATGGCAACAGATTGGATATAGGGAAGAAGGGTGAGAGAGAGCAAGGAGTTGAAAATGATATCACCATAGTAACCCTGGGTGGTTGGGAGGATGGTAGCGCTGTCAACGGTAGGGAAGTTTGGCCGAGGGGAAGGTTTGGGGATAAAAATAATGAACTGGGGCGGGGGGGGGGGCAGCTAGGTGGCACAGTAGATAAAGCACCATCCCTGGATTCAGGACGACCTGAGTTCAAATCTGACCTCAGACACTTGACACTCTGTGACCCTGGGCAAGTCACTTAACCCTCATTGCCCTACTCCCTCCCCCCCCCCAAAAGATAATGAACTCAATTTTGGACACATTTGAGCTTAAGATCTACATGACCTTCATTTTGGACACGAAGGTTACTGGGTGTGATCTGGATGAAGAACCTGCAAAGCAGATGGAGAAGGCATTATCAGACATAGGAGAATCGGGAAGATAGGGATGTGTTGTGATTAGCACAGTGCTTTGCACATTAAATAGCTGGTCAATAAATAACCATGGTTCTTATTTAACTGATTTGCTCAATATAATAAAATATGGGTGAATGGTAGAAACCAACTTTACCAACGCCATTTTCAGTGATCTAGTTAAGCTGTTTTAAAAACTGTATTCTGCCCAAGATCTTTTTTCAGTATCAAAATTCTGCAAATTCCAATTCAACTCTCATACTTCAAATCCACTCTGATACATTCAGCATGTCTCTTTACCCATTGTTTTTACTCTTTCCTCTTTCATCAATAATAATCAGATCTCCCCCTTTTGACTCAGAACATGGTTCTTTTAGTTTTATTTCTATAATTTCCTTTCTCTCCATTCTATTGTGCCTACTTCTTCCAATTTGATTCATATCTTAGACTACCTTTACTGGCAGTATCTCCTAAGACAAAGTCCCTACACAAACTTTAGAGGACCCCCCTCCAGGAATCCCAATCTGAGAAACAACCCAGTAATATTTCTAATCTGCTCCAGAATTACTTTAAGATAACTGAACATACCACCTAAGTCTAAACATTAAATTAACACTGAAATGAGAGGCTTAGAGATAGACTTTATGCTTTGAATTTTAGGGTCAGGATGTCTCTCCACAACTACTCAAAGACTCGAATAAAGAGAACATGAGTATTTAATTCCTACGTGAAGCTGCAATTAAAATCCCTCTTAACACTGAATTGCTCATGGCCTCATTCAAGGTTATTCTTAATATTTGTGTAAACAATTACAAAGATGTACCAGTAATTTTCCAGTTCATAATCAGGCTGGAAGGAGAACAACCTACTTTATAGATCATGGGAAAAGACTAATCTCTGATATCATTGTCATTGCAGACCTATCAGGAAGACCTAGAGGAGATAAACCTGCAGACATACAGATTAGACATCACATTTTCTAAAGCCTTAATAACACCCTGGGGGCTAAGTGACAAGCTGCTAAATTAACCTGTCTTTGGATATTTATTGCGTTTTCACCACTGAGGAGAAATTGGCAACAAAGGAGGAATCTGACTGATTTCCTAACTTATCCTGGGATAATAGGAGACTATCCATCCAGTCAATTTTCCTAGGCAAAAGGTCATGTCACAAAGAAATCTTGCTAACATTCCCTCTGGCTTCAGCACAAATACAAATGTTTTCCATTTCATCAAATATGACCATCTAGTCCAAACCTGAACAAAAATCCCTTCCACAAATGATCTCATTTGGCCTTTACTTAAAGACCTCAAGTGAAGGGGAACCCTCAGGAAGCAGCCTATTAAATGTGGATACTAAGACAGATTTAATTGTCACAATGTTGAGTTTTTTTATTGTGAGATGCAATTTGCCCTTTTATACCTTCTACCCATTGCTAGAACTAAGTAAAACAAACTTCATCTCTCAAACACAAAACAGCCCTTCAAATACTCAAAGACGACTACATGTTGCCCCTAAATTCTTTTCTCTCCATCCCTATTTCCTTCAACTGATCCAACTTTTCACCATGCTGGTTGCCTCCTTTGGAGGCTCTCAAGCTTATCAAAGTCCATCCTAAAACTTTGTACCCAGAACCTAATACTTCTGATGTGGGCTGGAATTTGGGATCAAATTGATTGTCCCAAAAGAATTACAAGACTCAGTGACTCAGTTTCCCAAGTTTTATTGCAACACTGTGAGTGACCACAGGGAGAGAACCAGAATAGTGGAAAGGTATCTCTCAAATAAGGAAAGGAAAGACAGTTATATTTATAGTATAGATAAACTGATTATCAGTCTCATTATGATCATCTCCACCTTGGGGAGGTATAGGGGGGGCCTGTCCTCATTATAATATTTTCCACCTAGGGGTGTTACAGGAGAGGGCTTATCCTAATTTGGAGTTCCTGGGGTCCTAAGCCAACCCCTGAGGTGGGTACCTTTTTCAGTGGAGGTGTGTTTTGGGGGTTTGCACATCATAAGGTGAATCTGGGGACAAATTTGGCCTTTTCTGCGCATGTCTCTTTCTGATTCCCATGGCTAGTTTCAAAATATCTCCATCTTTCACTAGAATCTCTATACCCTTGTCATGTCCTTTATTGTCTTCAGGTCTCCATGGCCTAGGTCCCTCTGTTCCCGTTATGGGTACTGCTTTATGGGCAGGAGAACCTAGCATAAGTTATCCATTAACTGGGGTCTAACTCTCTTTTGGAGCTAATATCTGAATTAAAGATTGGGTCTTAGATTTTTCTATTAACCCCTTTTTGCCTCCTATATCACTTCTACATGTGCTTTGACCAGGGAAATATATAAGAAGTCTACTGACGCCCTCCTTATGGGTATTATGCTTTTTTGGGGGGGGGGGTAGGGCAATAGGGGTTAAGTGACTTGCCTAGGGTCACACAGCTAAGTAAGTGTCAAGTGTCTGAGGCAGGATTTGAACTCAGGTCCTCCTGAATCCAAGGCCAGTGCTTTATCCACTACACTACCTAGCTGCCCCTATTATGCCTCTTTTAATGAAACCTAAGATAATATTAGATTGGGGGGGGGTGGCAATTGTACTGCTGCCGCATATTGGGCTTGCAGGCCACTAAAAACCTCAGGTTTTATTCATTCAGATTCATATAGTTACACTTCTCCCATCTTGTACTTGTTAAGTTAAACTCAAGTACAGGACTTTGCCATTTACCTTTTACCTGTATTATCTATATCTTTCCAAACCAAAAAGAACTCCTTCCACACCTCTCTCCCCCCAAAGTGAACTTTCATTTCACTCTTGCTATCTTAAGTGCAAAAGTCTATCTAAGGAAAGACTGCCATCTTTCAGAGGCTTGGAAAAACCTCATCTAATTCCCTCTATACATACAACATTAAAATGAAGATGGAAAGGAAACAAGGCTGTTTCAATGGTCAGTAGTAGTTTTTCTTCGGATTCTGTCAAAAACATCTTGCTAATGAAGACAAATTTAAC
The DNA here is from genome assembly GCF_019393635.1 of Dromiciops gliroides. Classification (NCBI taxonomy): domain Eukaryota; kingdom Metazoa; phylum Chordata; class Mammalia; order Microbiotheria; family Microbiotheriidae; genus Dromiciops; species Dromiciops gliroides. The sequence continues at coordinate 180,470,037 of NC_057864.1, read as the reverse complement.
CAGACTGTTCTTATTGCAACAAATTACCCTTGAAAATTCTAAGTGAAATAAATAGCATGCCACCAAGTTTTTTATTGTTTTCTATACTTCTCTTATGCCAGCAGAAAGAATAAAACCTAAATATTATAGAAGCTTGGAGATAAATACTGTATTTCTTGATGGCCCACTCTGGAAGACTAAAGGAATACAATAAAACCAGGCTGATCCCAGGGATTTGGCCTGCTTCTGTGAAAGCTCCTTAGTATCAGAGCTATTTCTGATCAAACCAGGACATCTGTTAATCCCTGATGAAGGTTGATCATCTTTATGGAGACATAGTTTATGCAAAACAGACCTGGTCTAATCAAAAGATTCTAAAGGCTAAGATCATTTTAGTATGGCATTAGAACAGCTTTTGTTCTGGATATACATTTTAATTATGAAGATAATCCTCTATGCTCATCACAATCAAACAATAAAAACTACATATTGTTGGGAGATAATTTTCAGATGCAATCCTCACAAAAAAACACAGATCATAGATTTCAAAATTGACCAGAGAACTCAAATTTCTACTGACAAATACTGAAATCCAAAGTGGGAGGAGGCTAGAAAGCATTTATCCAAGAAATAAAATAGATATGAATTCCATTACAACAAATATAAACACACACAAAGATGTACAAAATCTCTGTATAATGAAAAAACTTCTAACCCCAAAGAATGGTGAATTTTTTTTTAAGTTTAGCACAATACTTTTTGTGGAAATTTACACAAATTCCAGAATTCAAGACTTTGATATTTCTTGGAATTCACTGTAATATAATTAGTTTAAAAGCTGTGGGGCAGCTAGGTGGCGCAGTGGATAGAGCACCGGCCCTGGAGTCAGGAGTACCTGAGTTCAAATCCGGCCTCAGATACTTAACACTTACTAGCTGTGTGACCCTGGGCAAGTCACTTAACCCCAATTGCCTCAAAAAAAAAAAGCTGTAACATACTATGGTTAAAAAGTTTCTCTTTACATCTTTAAATTATTAATTTCCTCCCTATCTGTTAGGAATTTGAAGAGTCCTTTCAGCAGATCAGTTGATTTTAACCATAAGAAAGTGGAGGATTTAAATGTTCTTAGTAAAATGTCTTTGGTACCATGTTAAAATATCTACTTTAGAACAGTTTCTAAAAGTCTCCTCATAGTCCAAGCTACCAAACATCTGATTTAACAGTGTATTTCTTTCAATGTCCAGGGTAACAAAGTATCATTACATTTACATTTGGTTCTCCAAAAACCACTGGAGGTGTCTTAAGTTGTTTTCAGCACAGAAATAAAGAGACAGCTGGCCTGGAGACATGAGTGAGAGACAAGAGGTTTAGCTTCTACCTAGGTGACATATAGGACTTCTTGCCAAGGCCAAATCAGAAGTTCCATATTTCCAGTTTTCCAGATGGGGTCAGAAGCTCCAGCACCTTCAGAAGCTGGTATGCCCATTCACCTTTCAAATCAAACCCACCTACACTGACTGAGCACTTTGTGCACAGCTCTATGCTGGGCACTGAAAGGGATACAATGTTGCATAAGACTTGGCGCTTATACTCCAGTAGGAGGATATGACCTATACACAAATAACTATTAAGCAAATGAAGTACACGATAGGGTACAAACATTGTGCTATTAGAGGTCCAAGACAGGAAAATGTAATACAAACTGGGGAGCAAAGGGGAATCAGGTAAGCTTCCTCCAGGAGGTGTACCACCTGGGCTAGGCTTTAAAGGAGAGAGAATTCCAAGGGGAAGGAAGAATTCCAAGCAAAGAGAACAATATAAAGAAAGTCATGAAGATAAGGAGTATATGAGTTACATCCAGAGGATCCCGTTTACAAGAATGTAGAGTATATAGAGGGGAACTAGATAAGAAAAGGTAGAGAAAATGCAGTTGTACCTAATGGTAGAGGCCCTCAAATCCCAGGATAGGATATTTTAACTTTACTTGGTAGGCAGAGAATCATTGAAAGTTGTAGGGAAGATCACTGCATACGAAAACCTAATCTAACAAAGATACAAAGGGAGTGAGTGGGAAGACCAAAGCTGTTGCTGCCAACAGTCTGGATGAGTAGTAATGAGGGCCTACTAAGATAAAAGGAATTGAAATAAAGGATATGTACAAAAAATATGTTGGGGGTAGAGCTCAGAGCTCTCATGTAAGTTACACTGCTGATGTCTGTGACAGGGAAGTAACTCTGGATTCTACAAGACTGTCAGCATTGTGCAAGCTCTGGACAGTTCTACCAAGAGGCTCACAATATAGAAAGCTATGGAGAAGAGCCTCTTTATCTGTTATCCAAGGATCTAACATTTCACACTATTCAAAAGTGGACTGGAAGAACTTCAGGAGGTATTGAATTCCTCTTCAATAGAGGTCTTCAAGTGAAGTCTGAATGATCACTAATCAGGCATGTTGTAGTGGGGATTCTCTTTCAGAAATCAACTGGATCAGGAATTCTGAGGTTCCTTCTGGCTCTGAAATTTTGTGATCTTAATTTTGTGACCAATCCAGCTATTTCAGAGAGGCTCATTACCAGAGGGCTGACTATCAGGTGATGATTTCCTTTTACTTTTCTTTTTTGTTACCATATCAAAAGCTCTAATATTGTACGGAGGGGTTATGATTTGTATCCATGGAAGGCCAACCTACACTTATGAAACTATGGACATTTTGAAGCACTGAAGAACTGAGGGGACTAGGCAACTGACAATGACCAAGATAAGGGAGAGGGGAAGAATAAACCAAAACAGCATACATCTTTAAATGGGAGACTGGGAGGATGGTGGTACCACTAATTGAAATTGTGAAGTCAGAAGACCAATCAATTTTTTTTTTTAGTGAGGCAATTGAGGTTAAGTGACTTGCCCAAGGTCACACAGCTAGTAAGTGTTAAGTGTCTGAGGCGGGATTTGAACTCAGGTACTCCTGATTCCAGGGCCGGTGCTCTATCCACTGCGCCACCTAGCTGCCCCCAGACCAATCAATTTTTGAGGGAGAGATAATAGACTTGTTTTTGAAGTGTCAGGGGGACAGCCAGGTGGAAATATGCCATTGGTTCTTAAAGATTAAGGTCTGGCGTTTAGCAGAGAGGTCCAGATTGGATGTATATATGAATCTAGAAGTCATCTGCATTGAAGCGATAGATAAGGTAATGGAATAAATGAACTTGCCAAGGGAAAGGATATGGAGAAAAAAAGATATAAGGAAGGATAAAACCATAGGAGGTTAAGTAGGCTTCCTGGAGGAAATATACCCAGAAGAGAAACCATATGCCTAGAGGAGAAACCGTCAAAGTAAATAAAGAGTCATTAAAGAGACAAGAAGAAAAACAGCAGACTGTGGTATCTTCAAGGTCAGAGAGGAAGGGAATAGTCAGGAGAGGGCAGGAAGATTCATAAGATTAAAGAAATGGCTGCTGAAGCAATATCCTGGTAAGGGTGGGAAGAGAAAAGATCAGGAATATAGACAGAGCATTAGCTTCAGCAAGGAGTAAGAACATTTCTTCTTTGCAGAAAAAGAGAAGAAGGAAAGATTTGAGGATATTGCAAAGTTTGAAGTAGTGGTGACAGGAAGCTTTTCCATCAAATGGCCTCAATTTTCAAAGTAAACTTGGAAGCTATTTCATCTCCTGTACATGTAGAAGGGTGGGCTACAGTAGAGAACTATAGAAGAGAGGAAATGACTTGGAAGAGTCAGTAGGAGAAATGAGAAAGAGGATCAGTAATTGCAGAAAAACTGCTGAGCAGAAGAAACTTTCCAACTAAAGTTATATAGCGTAAATCTATTGAAATAAACCCAATTTCATGACGTTGGAGAAACAAAAGGACTCTACCAGGGGCAGCTAGATGGCGCAGTGGATAAAATACCGGCCCTGGATTCAGGAGGACCTGAGTTCAAATATGACTTCAGACACTTGATATTTGCTAGGTGTGTGACCCTGGGCAAGTCACTTAACCCTCACTGCCCTGCAAAAAAACCAAAAACAAACAAACAAAAAAAACAAAACTAAAAGACTCTACCAAAAATACAATCCATAGAAACTTTTTGGGAAAATATAAGTCTTGAAAACAAATTCCTCTCTACAAGTTAGGGCAAACCTGTCAAATTTCAAGAAGTTTAAATTCTGGGGCAGCTAGGTGGCGCAGTGGATAGAGCACTGGCCCTGGAGTCAGGAGTACCTGAGTTCAAATCCGGCCTCAGACACTTAACATTTACTAGCTGTGTGGCCCTGGGCAAGTCACTTAACCCCAATTGCCTTACTAAAAAAACAAAACAAAACAAAACAAGTTTAAATTCCAGTGGATGTCTGTGATTATTACTGTCAGTTAAGTTATGGCTTTTTGGGGGTTAAGCTTTTGTCTATTCATACTTACTTCCCCCAAAAAATAACTGTGTAAAGGGGGGTTTGCAGTAGAGATTAATCTAAAATATGTGGAGCTGTTTCAGTATTAGAGGAACGCTTGTCAAGACAGAAGCTGTCTGGGGCAGCTAGGTGGCATAGTGGATAGAGCACCGGCCCTGGATTCAGGAGGACCCGAGTTCAAATCTGGCCTCAGACACTTGACACTTACTAGCTGTGTGACCCTGGGCAAGTCACTTAACCCCCATTGCCCTGCAAAAAAAAAAAAATAAGTGACTTTCCCAAAGTCACACAGCTAGTTGCTATTGCTAACTCACATTTATAAGGAGAGATACCTTTCCACTATTCTGGTTCTCTCCCTGTGTTCACTCACAGTATTGCAATAAAACTTGGGAAACTGGAAAAAAAAAAAAAGACCGAAGCTGTCGGGGCAGCTAGGTGGTGCAGTGGATAGAGCACCAGCCCTGGAATCAGGAGGACCTGAGTTCAAATCCAGCCTCAGACACTTGACACTTACTAGCTGCATGACCCCTAGGCAAGTCACTTAACCCCAACTGCCTCACCAAAAAAAAAAAAAGAGACAGAAGCTGTCATCTCATCTCACCACCAACAACTGCTAAATAAGTTTTCAATGAGAAGCAGGTAAGCCCACCAGACCACTCTACAGACCACTATTCAGGCTTCCAGCCATACCCTAAGTCATCCTTCAAAGGAGCAATTCTTGTGGACATGCAACCTGGTAAATTATAATAGCTACTGAGACTCCAAAAAGAAAGTCCTGGCCACTATTAAATGGTTTAATATCAGAAACAGATATAGTTTTTATCAGTAACACTACAGAAGATTAATTCCAATCTGTCTTGCCCTACATACTCCTGGAACCACTAGGCCTTTATCCACCAGTCCAGTAGTTAAAACCTCCAATGTATGTCGTTTCCTTCTATTCAAATGTCAAGTCCTTGAAAGCAAGGCCTATGTTTTTCTGTTTGTAACCCCAGTGTTCAGCACAGTGTTTTACATATAATAAACACTCAATAAATGTTTTTTCATTCATTCCAAATATGAACAAAGTCATATTAGGAAATAAAGTAGAATTCAGTATTATGCATAGAAATTCAGCATTTTCTCCAGTGTTCCTCTATGTCAAAATTATTCAGGGGATTCCCCATCTTTTAAGTGGAGTTTTAATCCAGAAGTTCATTTTTAAATTGACTGTTTGGAACTCAAATCACTTTGCCAAAAAAAAAAAAAAAGCTATGAAGGGTGGGAAAGTTTCCAGGCCAGCCCACAAAATACTATTTAACATATAATAAACTGAATTATAGTAGCAATCTTTATCTATTTCATTTTGAACTATCCGTAGTCATAATTTTTATCAATGACTTAGATGAAGACAAAGACAGTATGTTTATCACACAGATGACATGAAGCTGTGAGATAAATATTGTCATGACAGAATAAGCATTTTAAAAGATGCTAAAATAAAATATTTTGATCACTGATTCAGTTAATTTATTGTGGTGTATGCTACAAGATATAAATCAGGGGCAGCTAGGTGGCACAGTGGATAGAGCACCAGCCCTGGAGTCAGGAGTACCTAAGTTCAAATCCGGCCTCAGACACTTAACACTTACTAGCTGTGTGACCTTGGGCAAGTCACTTAACCCCAATTGCCTCACTAAAAAAAAATTTTTTTTTAAAGATATAAATCAGAACTTTTTTGAGGGAGGGCATATAACCATACACTTTTCCTAGCAGTTTTCTTTGGGGGACAGGGCAATGAGGGTTAAGTGACTTGCCCAGGGTCACAGAGCTAGTAAGTGTCAAGTGTCTGAGTCAGCATTTGAACTCAGGTCCTCCTGAATCCAGGGCCAGTGCTTTTATCCACTGTGCCACCTAGCTGCCCCCCTCCAGCAGTTTAAAAAAAAAATTAAACTGATCTCATTCAAAAAGTAAGAATAGGGGCAGCTAGGTGGCGCAGTGGATAAAGCACCGGCCCTGGATTCAGGGGAACCGGAGTTCAAATCTGCCCTCAGACACTTGACACTTACTAGCTGTGTGACCCTGGGCAAGTCACTTAACCCCCATTGCCCTGCAAAAAAAAAAAAAAAAAAAAAGGGCAGCTAGGTGGCTCAGTGAACAAAGCGCCAGCCCTGGATTCAGGAGTACCTGAGTTTGAATCTGGCCTCAGACACTTGACACTTACTAGCTGTGTGACCCTGGGCAAGTCACTTAACCCTCATTGCCCCGCAAAACAAAAAAAAAAAAGTAAGAATAAATAAAAAGATAGAAAAATTTGGGCTGGATCTACACAGATACAACTTAAAAGGGATTAGTGCAAAATCCAGCACTTGGGGTAAAACCATCAACTATATGCATGTAGAGAATTAGGGAAACATAACTGGAAAACAGTTTATGTGAGGAGAGGGGGGAAGCCCAGCTTTTAGTAGAATGGAAGCACAATATGAGTTCATGATGATATGATAGCCAAAAAAAACCCAAACAACCAAACAACAAAAAAACCCTAATCCAACCGTAGGAACATTAAGAGAAATAAAATGTTCAGATCCAGAAAGAAGCTAATTCTGCTGTACCAGGCCTGCCTTGGTCAGACCACATCTGAAATACTGTCTCCAGTTCTGGATGTCACATTTTAGGAAGGATACTGACAGGTTAGAAAGTGAGGAGAGGAAGTCAACCAGGATACCACAAAAACTGAAACTACATCATATGAAGTCTGGTGGAAAGATCTGGGAATGTCTAAGTTGGGGGAAGGGAGAATTAAGAAGCAGGCATTATCAGTATTTTCAAATATCTAAAAGGCTGTCTCATAGAAGGGGGCTACTACCCTTAATCTGCCTGACTCCAGAAGCCAGAATTAGGTCCAAAGGGTTACAAAGAAGAAGAGTTGAGCTCAATCAATATAAGAGAAAACTTTGTAACAATCAAAGCTCTATAAAAGTAAAATGAACTGGGGGCAGCTAGGTAGAGCAGTGGATAGAGCACTGGCCAGAGCACTGGCCCTGGATTCAGTAGGACCTGAGTTCAAATCTGACCTCAGACACTTGACACTTACTAGCTGTGTGACCCTGGGCAAGTCACTTAACCCCAATTGCCTCACCAAAAAAAAAAAAAAAGTAAAATGGACTTCTAGACACAGCAAATTTCTCCTCACCAGCAGTCTTCTTAAAGATAGTCCAACCATTTGCCTGGTAAGCTGAAAAAGGGAATTCATACTTCATATATGGGCTGAAACAAATTATTTCTGAGGTCCCTCCCAACTCTTAAGATTTTATAATTCTAACAATATTAAAGAACAGAAAAAATCTTATGATGGATGCTTAGATGAGAAAATTCATTCCAAACTTCAACAAAGGATACCTACCTATTTCTTCAGTTAGGTGGCATAGTAGGTAGAGCCTTGACCCTAGAGTCAAGTAGCCCTAAATTCAAATCTGGCATCAGACACTAGTGGTATAATCCTAGTCACTAAATCACCTAACCTCTGTCTACCTCAGTTTCCTCATATGCAAAATGGGGATTGTAATAGAACCTACCTCCAAGGGGTGTTGTGAGGATAAAATGAGATATTTGTAAACTGCTTTAAAAACCTTATTATTATTATTATCATTATTATTATTAGCCCTCCTATCCCACTACCACTTCCTAATGCCCTTCCTTAATCTCTTCTAGGGTAAAGGAGGTCTAGTAACTGGGACAAAGGAAGGAGTAGTGAGGGGGGTTGGGAATCTACCATGGTTCACAGGGATGAAGCTTCAGTAGGAGCAGGAAACTCTAGTGGCTTCTAGGACGGTGGATATCTGTGTGTGTGTGTGTGTGTGTGTGTGTGTGTGTGTGTGTGTGTCTGTGTGTGTTCTGTTGGTTTTTGTAATTAACATTTTTATTTATAGCTTTGGGTGCGTTTTTTTTAGGGTTAAATGATGCTGGTTCCTCAGGCCCCATCAGCTACAACTCCTTTAGACAAAAATTATTTATAGAGATTTATAGAGAACACAATGCAATACAGAGGGAGCTGAATTTGGGGTCATGAAGCCTGTGTTAAAATTCTAGCTCTGTCACTTATTCCCCCTTTGGCTTTGGGTAAGTGGCTTCACTTCTCTAGGCCTCAGTTTCATTGTCTATAACCTAGCTACTTAAACTGTAGGTTGCAACTCCATATGAGGTCATGTAACTGAATGTGGGGGTTGTGAAAAATTTGGCAACAGTAAAAGGTATACCTATATATCTGGGGTTGCGTAAAAAATTTTCCAGTGAAAAGGGGTCATGAGTGGAAAAAGCTTAAGAAGCCCTGCTCTATAAAATAATGGGAGTTAGGGGCAGCTAGATGGCGCAGTGGATAGAGCACCAGCCCTGGAGTCAGGAGTACCTGAGTTCAAATCTGACCTCAGACACTTGACACTTACTAACTTTGTGACCCTGGACAAGTCACTTAACCCCAATTGCCTCACTAAAAAAACAAAACAAAACAAAAAATGGGAGTTGGACTCCCACCTCTGGATCTATGATACTATGAGTAAATTAAAAGGTCATGGGAGGAGAGCAGCAGTGGACACATACATATAGATGTTATTTTATGCTTTTAAATAGGAGATAATATTATTTTCCTTTAAAAGAACTATAACAAAATAACTTACATATATTCATATTCAGTAAAATTTTTAAAAACAAGTTCACTGTCACAATGAAGTGAAAACAACTAAATAAAAACATAAGTCAAAACAATCTTGTAACAAATGAAATTATCAAATTATTTGGGGTAGATGGAAGGTAAAGAAGAGAAATAAAAACAAAGTCTTCTAAAGAAAACTAAAGGAGGGGCAGTTAGGTAGCGCAGTGGATAAAGCACCAGCCCTGGATTCAGGAGGACCTGAGTTCAAATCAGGCCTCAGACATACTAGCTGTGTGACCCTGGGCAAGTTACTTATCCCTCATTGCCCTGCCCCCCAAAAAAGAGAAAGAAAAGAAAAAAGAGAACCAAAGGAAAAGGATTTATTTATTAAGATTATCTTGGGTGCAATTAACTCTCATAGGGTTACCAAAATCAGAACAAAAAACGATAACCCGTTACAAAACCAATTCCCATAATAAAATGCTCACAAAGCTTTTCAAATGCCTGACAGTTAGCAATTTTACTTATGGGTTTGTCTTTTATAAACGAAAGCACTGGTTTCCCTTTATGTAATTTTAGTGTACTCCTTAACAGATCTAAATTTATGAAACTTAAAAAGGTAGTATATAAACTTTTTTTAAAAACTTTTAGTCTGGGGCAGCTAGATGGCACAGTGGATAGAACACCAGCCCTGGAGTCAGGACTACCTGAGTTCAAATCTGGCCTCAGACACTTAACACTTACTAGCTGTGTGACCCTGAGCAAGTCACTTAACCCCAATTGCCTCACTAAAAACAAAACAAACAAACAAAAAAACAACTTTTTAGTCTCTCTGACTCTCTCCTTTAAAGATCAAATCCTACTACAATAGACTCCAGTAAAAGGTCAAACAAATGCTTTATTATACTAAATTTCTACTAACTATATGAAGTGAGTGGAACTTAGAAATCTTTCAAAAACACAGATATTCTAAATGTAATATAATTGCAAAGAGTTCTGATCTGGATAGTCTTGCTCTAAGACAAAGTATTTTTCAGAGATCAATTTGGTCTTATTTTAATTCTTCCTTTTTAACCTTCTCCAAAGGTAAAAATGTTGACATTTTAATTCCCTTTACATAGAGGCCAGTTATTGTGAATTTAATTAAGGAAGAATAAAGGCGATCCAAGTACCAATCCTTGGAATTAGCAATGACATATGTATCATAAAAAGTCTCTCATACTGGAGGTTTCCTTTAACAGATATTCTCAAATGAATACCCTTATAAACATTTGTAGAAGTCATTAAGTATGACTAATGGAATTACAAGAAAGAAATCTACATGTTGAGCAGCTATAGTAGGTGTCATCATAAAGTGAAAAACAGTTCAAATGTAAATGGAAGAAAAAGGTCCTAAAATAATATAGCTAATGATCAATGGTGCTAAACGTTAAAATAAACCAGGCCAGAATTTTCCTTTAAAAATTTTAGAAAATGGGCACTATTCTGCAAAAAGAAAGGAATACAAGTGAACATGAATAGAGAGTAAAGCAGTATAATTTCCATTTAGTTTTCACATAAAAATGTGAGGTACCCAATAGTCAGATGAGGAAATAGATCACTTTTGAGCCTGAAGTTACCTAAAAACTCTAGAACATTTGCAACAGAATTAAGTAAACTTTAATATATTACTTTAACAAAATTTTTTGTTTGTATTTAACACAAAATATACCAAAGTTATAGATCCCCACCAAGGACAACAACAACAAAAAGTTTATATCATGCCTACAATGTTCTTAATTGAAAAGCTTATGGGTATCTTATCCAAAAACACATATAACTTTGAGGCAGCTAGGTGGCGCAGCGGATAGAGCACCCTGGATTCGGGAGTACCTGAGTTCAAATCTGGCCTCAGACACTTAACACTTACTAGCTGTGTGACCCTGGGCAAGTCACTTAACCCCAATTGCCTCACTTAAAAAAAAAAACCATACAATTTTGATTTTTTAGTTTAAATGGTACTTGTGTTGAATAAAGGCTGAATTTATGTTTAATCTTTAATTTTGAGGTAGCAATAGTTCACAGTACATTTCCAGGACAAAATTTAAACCATAAACTACAGGCAACTAGTTTTCTTAAACTGAAGGAACCACACCTTCAAAAAGCATGTGTTGCTTGTTTGTTTGTTTGTTTGTTTTTTCTAACAAAACTGTCTCCATTTTCTTCTAGTGCTGTAACATCAAGGGATCCTGCCTTATCAGCAGCTTAGCCTATTGAATGCAGTTATATCATTCAGGAAGCTAAGAATTTACTATTATGATACTCTCAACAGCTAGGGAAGAATTAAACACAATAAGGCCAATATTTATACAGCAGAAGAAAATTAATATTGCCACTCTAAGCAAAGACATCTTTTACCTTTAAAGCATATCTAACGAAAAAAAAAAGGAAAAAAAAAAGGGGGGGCAGCTAGGTGGTGCAGTGGATAAAGCACCCACCCTGGATTCAGGAGGACCTGAGTTCAAATCCGACCTCAGACACTTGACACTTACTAGCTGTGTAACCCTCACCAAGTCACTTAACCCCCATTGCCCCGCAAAAAACAAAACAAAAACAAAACATATCCAACTATGCACCCAAGACTTCCATATACAGGTGCATAACAGAAAGAATAAGTAAAAAAATGGAGAATTCTGGCACATTTCATCCCTGTCCACCAGAACCCATATTGCCCAAGCCTAAAAAGTCTTCAAAGGATAACCAGCTTTATATTTAGTTAACTATAATTCTCCCTTGTCTGATAACAGAAATATAAATGTGTTTCAAAGATACATCTGAAGCTAGGGATTTCATTTTGGATGAAGCTATACATTTTTGGTCTGTTAACATACTGTTTTCCCCAGGAATAGCAAAAGAACTTTCAAAAACATGGAAGATTAAAAAAACTGGAGGCATTCTAATCATCTGAGTGAACTTTGTTGCTAGTGTCACAATGACTACGAATGCTTTGTGTAACTTGCCCTATATAAAGCAGTGAAACAATACTTCAACAGATTAAGCAGTCACCTGTTACTTTTTATATATGGTCCATATTTTTAATAGCCATTCACATATGTCTGAAATGAGCTTCCCAATTTTAGAAAAAAAAGCAAAAAGCAAAAAATAAAAATAAAAATGAAAGGGGGCAGCTAGGTGGCACAGTGGATAAAGCACTGGCCCTGGATTCAGGAGGACCTGAGTTCAAATCCGACCTCAGACACTTGACACTTACTAGCTGTGTGACCCTGGGCAAGTCACTTAACCCTCATTGCCCTGCCCCCCCCCCAAAAAAAGAGCAAAAAGGTAAATTTGTCAACTTACTGGCTCTGAAATAGATATCGTAACAGTTTTAAAAGCTTTCAAGGTTTTCATCATTGAAGTCTGAGAAATCCTACTAAATGCTTTATACTCAAACACAGACACATACACACAACCAACCAAGGAAATTCTAATTTTTATATTCTTCACATAAAGTTGTTTCCCTGGCCCCAACTCTGTCAACATTTAAAGTTAATGTAGAACTGGTCAAAGGTGACAGTTTGACACTACTGGAAGCAACAATTTGTTTGTTTATATAAACTTAAACTTTTTGCACACTGATAATAGTTGAGGTGCTCACTCACTGAATTTCCCAAATAGGAGAAACGATCTTTTAGTTTGCTTAGTCCTAAAACTCAACTGGAGACCTAATGGAATATGCATGGCCAGGGAATAAGTGGGAAGGGAAAATAATCCAGTTCAAGAAAATTAAGCAACCACCAAGCAGTTATCTACTACCAGCCACTGGACTAAGTGCCGGGAATACAAGACAAAAATGAAAGAATTCTTTCCAGGGAGAGCTTATGTTCTAGTCTGGAGAGACTGTGTATGTATATGTTAGAACATGTGTGTGTACGTGTAAGTACATGCATGTGTATATATACACACATGCATATGTTTATGTGTGTTTGCATGTACTTATACACACACATACACATTGTATCCCCAGACTAGAACATATGCTCAAGAGCTGTGTGTGTATATATCTCCTATTGTGTGTGCATATGTGTATATATATATATATATACACAGATATGTTTGTGTCTAAATATATGTATGTGTCTAAATATATGTATAGATATAGCTATAGATATTTACATACACATTGTCTCAGGCTAGAAGAAGCTCAAGGGCTAATATATGTATCTCTATCCCCTCCGTATGTATACATATACATACATGTTTATGTGAAAATATGTGCATGTATTTTACACACTCACACTTATAATTGCACATTTATACATTGTCTCTCCAGTCTAGAACATAAGCTCAAGAACTAGTGTGTGTATACATATATATGGCTATCTCCCCAAACATAAGAGTACATATAGAAAGCATTTGTAAAATAAATACAATATACATAATTAAGGGGTAAGACACTCAGGGAGAGGGAGCAGAGAGCAAGACATGCTTCATGTAGGAAATTGAAATGAGTACATTCCAGGTATGGGGAACAACCTGTACAAAGACATAGTGATGGGATATAGAAGGTCCTGTCATGACGAACAGTAAAACAGTAAAAAGCTATTGGTGCCACCATGGTGTAACTGAAGGGAAAAATAGAGTATTATAGCGCTCCATGGCTCAAATGCTTATGCAGAACTCTAAGCACACAATAATTAACTGAGCTATGTAAAAGCTACCCCCAATTATTAAAATTCAGAGATCACTCCATCCAGAAACCACAATTAATAGCTTCAATAGAACAAGCACAGGGCCACAAACCCCTTAAAAAAAAGTTAAGAAATGAGTAACATACTTATTCCAGATCTCAACCAACTAGCATGTATAGCATATGAACTCCTTCCCCATCCCCAAGCAACACACACTTGCAGAAACTAATCCCTTTGTTTGTAAAGAGAGGCCAAGGAAACAGTTTTTACTTCTTCTGTTATGTGTCCCCTTCAAAGCAGGTCTACACTGATGCACCAAGGGTAAACCAGGAGTGGAAAGCAAGACTAATGGTTTTGTTACTACAACTTTCACTACTAGAACATCCATTTGGCTTCATAAAAGTTCGAGGGAGGGAGAAAGAAAAACATAGATTTCAACCCTCAAACCTTTAATAAAGAAAAAATACAAGCCCCTCAAATGTAAAAACAACAATAACAAAAACTACAATTCTATGTCACAATCTTTGAGGGGGTTGGACTAAAATGACTTCTAAGGCCCTTTGTAGCTCTAGCATTCTATGATTCTAAGTCAGAAAATTCCTTCCTAACACAAGAGTCTATTTTGGACCACAGATAAAGAAATGCATGCTTTATAGAAAACAAATGACTCTTCTTGCCTTTTCAATGGGTGGAGAAGGGGCTGGAGGGAGGGAAAGAACTTGGAACTGAAAATATAAACTTTTTTAAAAAAGAAAATAAATGTCTCCTTAAAAGTTTTCAATTACTCACATACCTCATATCACTCCTGAGCCCCATGTGTCTTTGCATTACAAGTTAAAGTGACTGAGTATATTCCTAACCCAGGATGCAAAACTGTTAAGTATTTCACAGAAGAATGAATTTACAGGCAGAGACTGGCATTTGCCTCCTTTTGTATTCCCCTTTGCTTAGCACAGTGCCTGACATTTTAAGTGCGGAATAATGTTTAGCGATTGATTGTTTGCTGCTGAACATCTTGAAATTATTAAAATTCATTTAAACTTAAATTAAATTAAAATTAAATTATTGTAGAGTGACTAGCATACCTTCCCAGTTGAACCCATTCTAAGTCAAGCTGTGACCTGATGAGGCAAATAGTTATTTTTAATGCAAATCATGGATGTAACTGTTTGTGGTAACTGTGGCTTGGTTTCCCATATGCAAAGAAATCCCCTTAACAGGGGAAATTAAACAGCAACTAAAAACACGTGGGTTTGTCTTGCTATCATCTCACGGTTTAGCCATAATTCATACTTTTAATGACCCAATAGCCATTGAAAATATTAGTCATCAAATTACTCCCAACACTAATTGATTGGATCATTAATGTAATTTCCCCTTGTCTTCCCCAACTCTTCTCTAACTAGTCAGAAAGAAAAGCTGTCATATTTTCTGAGAATTTAACTTCTATTCTCAAACCATACCCAAGTCGTTGAGTATGAGAAAATGAATCAGCACAGGCAGCTCATAACACTCATAGTATAGAGAACTGAATAGTTGTACGTGGAAATCTACTACTTTAAAAATTTTTAAATATATATACACATATACATAGGGAAAAGATGGACTATGTAGAGTAGCTATAGTAAAGGAAACAGAATCTAGCAGCAGATTTTTAAAGTTGGTTGTCCAGACAAATGTTCTCACGCTATTAGTACTTTTCATATGACAGTAATATAGTTGTGATAATGAATAAATCAAAGGTAGGGAACATCCTGTATGCAATAATTCGTGACTCTCTTTTTTACTGAAAGATTTCTGAAGTACAAAAAAGAAAAGGGAAAAAAAGCAGGCCCAGAATAAAAGCATAATGTATCCGTCATCTTTGTACTCAGCATTCTTTATGATTACATCGTGGCATAATTCAGGAGTACTCTTCTCAATGATGTGACCCTAAAAGAAGTCAGCCTATTCTTTTTCCCAAAGAAATCATGGAAAGGGGAAAGGGACCCACATGTACAAAAATATTTATAGCTGCTCTTTACGTGGTAGCAAGGAATTGGAAGTTGAGGGGGTGCCCATCAATTGGGGAATGGCTGGACAAGTTGTGGTATATGAATACAATGGAATACTATTGTGCTGTAAGAAATGATGAGCAGGAGGAGTTCAGAGAAACCTGGAGGGTCTTACATGAGCTGATGATGAGTGAGATGAGCAGAACCAGAAGAACATTGTACACAGTATCATCAACATTGAGTGTTGATCTACTGTGATGGACTATATTCTTCTCACCAATGCAATGGTACAGAAGAGTTCCAGGGAACTCATGATAGAAGAGGATCTCCAAATCCAAGAAAAAAAAAAAAAAGAACTGTGGAGTATAGATGCTGAATGAACCATACTATTTCTTTTGTTTTTGGTGCTGTTGGGGTTTTTTTGTATTTTGAGGTTTTTCATCATTGCTCTGATTTTTTTCTCTTATAACAGGATTAATGCAGAAATAGGATTAATGTTATTATGTGTGCATGTATATGTGTGTGTGTGTGTGTATGTGTATAGATGTAACCTATATCAGATTACCTGCTGTCTAGGGGAGGGGGGAGGGAGGGGAGGGAAGGAGAAAAATCTGAAATTGTAAAGCTTGTATAAACAAAAGTTGAGAACTATCTTTACATGTAATGGAAAAAATTAAATACCTTATATGTAAAATAAAAATAATAAAAAATAATAAAAAAAAAAGAAGTCAGCCTATGAGAGCTAAAATGCACTTAACCTGCAGGTATATTTGAAGGTCTATTTCTTTAGGGCTCATTTGGCCATAACATTTCCAACAAGATTGGAAAACAAAAAGCAAGAAGAAATCACTTAGCTCGATGTAACAAGGAGCCTCTTTCCCAAAGCTCATTCTTGAATATTAACATGAAAGGTAGACAGTCCTATTGCATTATGAGCCTCTATCAGCAGCATCCAGGAAATCAAAAAGAAATCAAACCTTATGGAATGAGGGGTGTCTCAAGACACCCCCATTCATTTTTCTGTTCATTCTCCAAGACACTGGGCATGGTATTTGTACCACCTTCTACATGAGCCTTTTAGTGACCCCTTCAACTGCTCCCCTTCTTCCCTACCTTGTATAGAAGATGTACATGTCACTACCCATAAAATATGTAATATATACATTCCCAGTGCCTGGTATATGGTAGGCACTTAATAAATGTTTTCTTGATTGAATGACTGAAAATCATTGCTCAATCCAAATAACTCCACATTATATAATAATTGTGTTTTCTTCTCCCTAAATCTCTGATATTCAGGACTCTGGTGACATGTTAACCATAGCTTGGTGTTTTTAAATTTTCAAGGTACTCTCCTAGGAGACAATTATCTGCAGTCCCATTTTTAAGTTAAGAAAAATATGAAGGAATTCCCCCCTACCAAGGCCACCAAGCAAGTTAGTGATAGGGTTGGGAATAGTTTCAAGAATTTCTAACTTCCCGAACCAGTGCTCAGGCTGCTCAGTAAAGCTGTCATGAACTGATACAATGGGTCAAAGACAAACCACATGACATATGTTAGTCTTTATGTGTCCAAAATAAAAAACGTGACAGGGCTAACATGTGGACCTAATTTTGAAAATAAAAACAGGAAGCACTCCCACCCCAATATTACCTTTAAAAAAAAAAGGAAGCCAAACCTCAAAAGATACCTTCCAAGGAAGTCAAGGGTGTGACTTAAACTAACAAAAACAAGAAAATAATATCATAAACCACCAAAATTGAGGGTCTTCTTCATCCAATAAGAAATCTATATTATTATTATTATTATTTTATAAAATACTGCTTATAGTCGGTATAGTTGTATATACAATCATCCCCAAATCGCCTTGTCTCTTTCAGTGCTTAAAGGTCATTGAATACTTGATAAAATACTTCATAAAGACATCTTCTGTTAGCAAAGACAATGTAACTAAAGTATATTTTTTCTTTTTTGAGGCAATCAGGGGTTAAGTGATTTAAATGTTTTAAGTCACATCTCTTTTTGTTATTGTGCTACTTGCTTTTTTACATAAAACTGATTAGTGGAAACTACATAGGTAAATTTCACTTTCTCATTCCCAGAAGCTATAATGACACCTTTATATTTCCAATATTGTAAGGGAAATATACTTCTGATTTTCTAAAATAATTTTGAAATTCTTAAACACCAACAAAACTGTAAACTAATACAATTCCATAGCCCTCCTTCAAACATTACCTTCGCTAGCACAAACCAGCTTTATTTTTATTCTGTAATTTATATAGATTCTCTTCTAAAGATTTTAATAAACTTAAATTGTCAGATTACTTAGAAACAGTCTAAAAATATTTTTCTTAAAAACAATTTTCTTGGTACCTTTCATAAGAATGATGATAGTAACTTAATATCTAATAGAGAAAAGGAAAAATAATCTGGGTTTTTATTTTGTTCCACTGGTAGTCAGAATTTGTCAGAAACCTGTGAATAATTTTATAAAATATTGACTTTGGGCAGTCAAGCAAGTAAAATGCATTGTTTATAGAACAGAATATGAGTTGAGCTTCCTTTGATTCCATCTACAACTTTTGTAGTTTAAGACTAAACATGCTACTTATCCAGTTATTTCAACATTTTCAGTCCTAAATTAGAATGTCTATTACCAACATATTTTATAGGCAACATGCAAAGATTAAAGAGTCAACACAAAGTTAATTAAGGATTCTGAGGGGAAAATATGCTATTCAATAAATATAAACAATCTGAACTTTAATATTAATAAGGACAAAAGCCATATGTGCCAAAAATAGCAACAAATAGTTGCTAGTTACATCATGTTGGACATAGTTCCTGCACATACAAGTAAAATTAAGTGAGGACTCTCACATATTTAAAAAATAGATAAAATCCATTAGGAGTGAGAAGGTAGGGATGAGATGAGAAGTGAAGGGAAGAAAGGAAGTGCTAACCAAAATATTTATGTAGCAAAACCCCAAACAATGATAGCATGTTTTGGGTTTTTTCCCCTTTCTATTCTACAGAAGATGAAATTCACATTTTAAAAAGGGCAGTTTTTAAGAGCTTTCTTCTTGGTACAATCCATATCAATATTCTGTTGGCAGAAAGAATATGAATACTGACAATGCAAAAAACAGTGAGAAGCTGGGATAGTTTGTAAAGTTGGCTTAGTAGTGGGGTTTTTTTGTGCAAAGTTTAGCACTAAGTTATGCAATCTCCAAACTGCTGATGATAGAAATCAACCCTGTTTTTGGTCTTTTGCTTTAAACATGTTTCTCCTTCTCTTCCTCATACTCTAATATATATACCAAGTACCTAAGGAAATCCCATCTTCCAAAAGCTAATGCAAGTTGAATGAGGAAATTTAAATGGATTTGTGTTCATTACTAAACCAGGCCCCCTAACCAAAGGTGTTTTTTAAACATCATTACCTTTTTCCTCCTTAAAACCAACTGCTACTTCTTCCACCTCCCATTTTACTTTATGATTTTCAACAACCGCAACAATGAAAACTTCTTCCATAAGATGGAATAATGATTTTGTATAATAATTTTTCTAATTGTTAGAAAAGGTCTGAAGCCTTAATATAAATTATACCAACAGGGCTTCCACAGACTGAAATTATAAGCAATCCGGCATCCATGGAATGTTATAAAATGAAATTAGAAAAATAGTTAAGACTGGCATTGACCTCTTATCTGTGTCAATAAATGTTAAATAGTGATACATTTGTGGGCATAGCAAATCAGCAAGTAAGCACAGCATAAAAGAATTAATGCTCTATTATCTAAATTAAATGGTAAAAAAAAAAAAAACCCACAACATTATGTGGAATAATTTGGACTCAGAAAGCTGAATGCTTACTGTGTTCCAGGTGACTATCCAGTAAATTTGGATTTGACTAGATCATGAACACCATTCAGGAACAGCTAATGAATGGGACCGGCATAATATATTTGGAGATGTAAAGAAACAGTCACATTGACACTTTCAAAAGATATTCCTTCAAAACATTCTACTACTAATTAGAGGAGTTTTCAGTTGGACAAATATCTATCATTTATTATTTTGAAAATTCCCTTATCCTAGAAAGAAGGCTGTCAGAAGCCATGGGGGAAACATGAAAGGGTCTGACAATGGCTGATAGGGAACTGAAACCTTTTCAGTGCCCCGCATATCGTAAGAGCTTAATAAATGCTTACTGATTGATTGGCTGATCTCATTAATGCTGTGTTCCTCCAGACTCTTCTCCTCCCCTCCTTTTCCAATTATTTCCTTTCCTTCGCCGGCTAGCCCCTTAGAAGTTCTCTCCTTTTCGGATATGCCTACCCATTTTGCCAGATTCACTCTACGTCAGCCTAGCTTTTATCACATAACGTCTCCCTTCCAGTGACTCTCCATATCTGCCCCCCCCCCCCATCCTCCCTTAACAGGAGCACTTTAGTCCTAGCGTGGGGTGGGAGACAGGGGGGAAAGAAAGAAGAAAAAGAATAAAAAAAGAACACACCACATCCTACAGCAACACTTCCAAGCCCAGGCCTGGCAGGTTCTGATGTGGGATTCAGCCCCCCTCCCCGCCAAGAGTCTTATCAAAAGTGTTTGTTTCTTTAACAGCCTCCCAAGGTGCTTGTCCTTGATGCACCTAACCCTAACACGCACACACACACACACACACACACACACACGAGATGCACTCATTCCTCAGGGGGCTCACATACATAGACAGCTGTGTCTGTTTAGGAACAAGAGGAGGGTGGCAGCAGGGACTGGACGGACCTTGCAAACAACGTGGAGGGCGCTGGGGGGTGGGGGGGAAGAGGCGCAGTCCCCTTTCCTTCTCTCGCCCCCCCCCCCGCCAACCCCAGTGGCCCCTGCGTCTTCGCACGCGCTCCCCCCTTCCCCAAGGTCCTCAGATCGCTCCCGCAGCGGCTTCCAGCCCCTGCAAGCCGGGCCTCGGTTCCCCACCCCCGGACCCGACGGGACGCGGAGGCGGCGGCTGCTAGACCCCAAGGCTAAGCGACCCGACACGGAGCTGGGGGCCGCCCCGCCCGCTGGCTTCTCCTCAGGCTGGGCTCCTACCTCGCCTCGTCGGGCGCCGCTCCCTCGCTCCGAATGCCGCCGCCGCGTGCAGTCCCTCGGCTCCGTCCCCACCCCGGGGTGACGGCTCCGGGTTCGGCGGGCTCCGGGGCTCGGGGCTCCGGCCCTGGGCTCGCCTCTCCTCCCGCCAGGGGTTCGCGGGGGCGCGCGCGCGAGCACAATCCCGGCGCTTCCCCAGCCTCCTCCCCGCTCCTCCCCTCCCCGAGACCACGGACGCCTCCGGCGCGTGCCCGGGCTCCAGACCCAGCTGCGCGCGCGCGCCGACTGCCCCCCCCCCCCCGTTCACACACACACACACACACACACACACACACACACACACACACACACTCACACACACTTACCACCCGCTCCCCCTAGTCAACCCCGGGCGGCGCGCGCCGCTTCCTGGTTCCGCTCCGCGCCCGCGCTCCTCCAGCCACCCTCGGGGGCCCCTAGCCACCCTCCGCTCCCCCTCCCCTTCCCCTCCCCCCCCCCCCCCCCCCCCCCCCCCCCGCGAACCACCCTGCCTTGTTATTGCAAGATCTGTGCGGTGCAACCAGCGGGGCGGCTACTGTGGGGTCACTCCCGTTCCCTACCCAGCCGGCCGGCTAGCTGGGCCCCCTTCCTGGGTTCCGGATTTGGAATGATGACATGCGGGTTTGTTTTGGGACGGTCGACCCCCACCACTGCTCCACCCGTGATCCTCCCTCCCGAGTTATTGTCGTAGTGTTGGCTCCGTGCCCTACCCACCTCCCTTCCCCTTAGCCCCAGGCCGGGTGCCCAGTGTTTCTCCTGTCCCTTGGTCCTCTCTCTCTCAAGCCGGGGTCAGAAGTCCGCAGCTCACCTGATCAATAATTATCCCGGCTTTGCTCCCTAGGGTGACCCACCCAGAGCTGCGAACGAGGCCTTCTTGGCGGCTTCCCACTCGGAGCGGAGAGCCTGCGTGGACAGTTGTCCCCGCTGCCAGTCAGACTGAATTACAGCTGGGCTAGAAGACATCGAAACTGGAGGAAGGAGTGAGGGGGTCACCGAGAGTCAGAGAGGGAAGGGAGGCGTTTTCTTCCCCTGAGAGCTTTTTGAAATGAAGAGACGCCATCGGTGGGAGCTAAGGGAGAATGGACTGGATGACTGTGAAGGACCCAGAGAGGTGGGGGAGGGGGGGAAGGGAAACGAAGAGGGGTTAAAAAAAAATATCTCTTGAGTTTTCTGTCCCTAACTTTTTCAAATGACCATGCATAGGAGAGAAGGTCCTTTGCGAGGGGGTGGTGCTGAGAGGAGGAGCCAGGCATACATTCTCCCCACCCCCACTCCCATCCCCAACTACAGAGCAACAGAGGCCACATCTCTGGAGCTGGGCAGCGGTTTCCCTGGCAACCTTCCAGAGGCTAGCACTGTACACAGTTCTCTCAGACCTTGGGGAACCCAGCCTTACTGGGGGACAGGGTGGCGGAAGAGAAGTCCCACCCTCTACCTTTTCCCTCCATGCTCTAAACCTCTGTACCCCCCTTTCCAGTCTTCTACATAACTGTCCAGCTCTCGGTTACTTCATCCAGAGGTGACCACCATAAGAAATCCCTCAATTCATTCTCTGTTACTCCCATACTTCCAATCAGGTTTAATTTTTTTTCCATCTTCACCCATTCTCTCTCCCCCAGGGGAAAAAAAAATTAAAAGGTCTGCGAGGTTCTGCAGAGCTCTCACAGGTGATCTTAAAGTCCTTTCCACTGGAAGCTTCTAGTCCCTACACCCTCATTCCTTGTCAGCATCTAGCAAGATACCTTACTCAATTTATATATGTATTGAACTGAATAGAAAAAGAGGGGCAAGGGTGACAGTATGATTAGGTGAGGAAGCTAAAGTTCTCATTTAGGTTGATGGCACTGATCCCCTGAGAATCACCTATCCATAATATGTTTGACCCTGTTCTGTGAATAGGTATGGAGATGAAAAAGGGGATGGCAAGTAAGCAATAGGTTAGAGGCAAAGGAAGTTTCTGAGGGCATTCCTTCTTTCCCTATGTTTAGACTCAGGTTTGGGTGGACCCTGGGTCACTTTGCCCTTTCCACTTATCTCCCTAAGTCAGTGGGATGTTACCTAAATAGTAGTGATGGAGAATGGGACAGATGAGAAGCTTTACCACCCCCCCTTTTTTTATTCCTTCTCCCTTTAGCTCTGCCATCTGACAACACATCTCTGACTAACTGCAAGGCCCCAGCTGTTCCCAGAGAGATGTGTGTACAGATGTTAAGAACCAAATGTTCTAGATGACTCCCTCACCAAGAAATGTCAGTCAACCTGCATCCACAGAGGAATGTCAGCCATTCTTCACTTGGAAACTATTTGGAACTGGAAAGCACTCTGAGAATAAAAGAGATCCCACAGAAACACCCCCTGACCTGAGAAATAGCCATAGGGCAAGCTGGCTCTGGTCTCAGAAAATCCTAACCAAAACGTTTTATGGATCAAAAAAAAAAAAAAAAGTTGCACAGAACAGACTGGGTCCTGGGTTCTGGATCTACACTTAGAGAAACCCCCTAGAAGGATATATTATATCACACCCTCCCCCAAACACAGACACATACACAAATCCAGAAAACCTGACTGAAGGAAAGACTTCTGGGGGAAGGAAGCAGAAATCCATTTTGCAGTCTTGTCTGTACTTTACTCTCATCTCCTCTCACCACGCCCCAGCCTTCCTATCTCTAGTCTTCCATTCAAGGATAAATGGGGATATTGCAGACAGCATCCACCCCCCTATTTCTCTTTCCCTCATAATCCCTGCCCAGACACAGATAGACCATGAAACCATTTTCTGGGAAAGTAGTTAAGTAGAAACCAGAACCCTGTGGCTATAGGGAACAGAGTTTTTAGCTCATAATGCCTCCCAAGACCCCAGACTGCCAACTTCCATCTGAACTCTAGGGACTAGGTCTCCCTTTGAGCACTGCCAGGGGCAGGAGAAGGGGGGTGGTGAAGTGGGGGGAAGAGACCACACATAGACCATTGCCTTCAACTTCAGGGAACTGAGGACCATGCCATCCATATGGTAGAAAGCTACTCCCTGCTAAGCCAGTACAGGTCCATAGACGTAAGAAGAGAGGATTTGCTACCAGTAGGAAGAAGGGGATAAAAAGTCTCCAGGGACCTTTCACTTTGACTACTCTTCTTTCCACCTGTATTTGGGAGCAACAACCCCTCTGTAGGGTTAAGTCATGTCTCATATTCAATCTAACCCTAATCATTACTTTGGGAGCCAGACTGGGTAGGTAGGGCTGGGTTTCTAGGGTACATAGGAGACAGGTCCCTGCAGGAATTCCCAGGCAGGAGATGCCCCAACCAGCCTCAAGATCACTCTTCTAGGGCAGGCCAGTATAGGGTGGCTCCCTTAAGTCTTCTTTCTCCAAGAGATCTCCACCTGTCTGGGCTCCCTTCCAGCTACTTATGGGGGTGGCTCTCTGGAGAGGCCTGAGGGCCCATGACAAGCTGAGGTCTGGGACAGGGTCACCCTGTCCTTCCTACCTGTACCCCTCCAGCAATGGCACATCATTCAGGGAGGGTGGGGCCTGCAGAAGGGAGGGGGCATCGGGCCAGCCCAGCCTGAATATCTCTTTGGATTGCTGGTCTGGTTGAGAATTCAAAAGGCGGTTCAAGCACCAGGAAAGGAGTTGGCTTCTTACAGGGGGCTACAAGAGTCTGCCAGTGGCATTAGAATGGACAGAGGCTAGAGCCGCACACCCAGGATCTGAATGGTTGAGCACTGTGGTATGAGATGGGGCATGGTCTGCAAGGGAATAGAAAGACAACAGGGTGGGTGTCTGAGCTGGATAACTTTGTAGGGATATTTATGAAATGAGTAAACAGACGCGTTTCAATAAAGTAGAAAAAATAGCCCATGCCTGGATATGATTTCAGATAAAAAGGAGATGGAGTATCTGGTGCAAGGTTTAGAGGCCCGACCAGGAGGTTAGAGATGGTAGGACAAGAAAGAAGCAAAGCAGTGTTGGACCCACCAAGGCATCTATTCCAACTCTACCAAGACCACTTCCCCCCACATCTTCCAGGATCTGGGTGCCCTTTGTTTGAGGGGGGAGGGGGAAAGGAAATGGGTGTGTCTGAGCTCTTGTGAAACTGGGGAACAATAAAAAACAGAGGGACAGAGAGAGAGAGAGAGAGAGAGAGAGAGAGAGAGAGAGAGAGAGAGAGAGAGAGGAATCCCCTCCAGCCATAACAAAGTGGGAAAGCAGTTTAGATGGCTGACAGACCACAGGAGGGAGGGAGAGAGGGAAGGAGGAGAGGAAGATGTACACACCCCTACTACCCCAGAGGGCTTTGAGATCTGGTATTGGGCTGAATAAAGCACAAAAGGTTTCCTGTTGGACTGGAAGAAGAAACCAGGGGGAGGGGAAGGAGTCGGTGGGGGTAATAGAACAGGTCCTAAGGGAACCCAGAGCAGTCCCTCACTCCTCACCTTAAACTTTGCTACCCTTCCTTTATCCTTGCTGGATCACCTTCTTCCTTTTCCCTCCCCAAACACCCTCCTTCCCTTGAACCAGAGTGATGCCCAAAGGTCTGACTGAGTCTTGCCCTCTGTCCTTTACCTTTCACCTCATGGAAGTTTGAGAAGCTAGCACAGATTCATCAATACCCCTCTCTCCTTGGGCTGGGTTGTGCCATGCTTCTAGAAGGCAGGGTTCTGAGCAAATGGTGACAGAAGGCTTATGACTTGTATCTGTCTCCCTTCCTCTCACCACGACTTCACCTTCCCACCTTGCCCAATCCTGTATCCCCCTCCCCCCTGCATATATTCCCAGAAATATCAGGGACAGACAGTATGCCTAGGGCAGGATGGGCTCCTTTTCCCTGGGTGACTTCACAGTAAATTGGCTTCTCTGAAGGGCAGTGGAGGGAGGGAGAAAGAAAAGGATCCTGCACTCTGAAAGTCCGCTTGAAGGGGGGAGGGGAGCTGCTTCTCTGTTCATGGGTCCTGACGCCCTCTAACTAGGTAGCCTATAGTTCACCCAGAACTCTCCAATATACCTCCCTTTTGCTCCCCACCTCCACCCCTCTCCAGGCTCAGAGAGCTGTCTCGGCATCATCACAGGAATAAATGGGGGAGGGGACAGTTACACTGGTCTTCATTGGACAGGGAGACTGTGGTCTCAATGCCAGAGCTACTTGTCACCTCTTGGGTCCCTCTGGAGTCCATGGAGCAGGGGAGGAGGGAGAAGAGTGGGGGAGGAGGCAGAAACAGGATGTTTGCTAGCCCTGGGGCTTTGGTTCTCTCTCTCTGCCACAGCACAGAGCAGCTTCCCAGAATGGCCCCAGATTTCTGGTGAAGCCCCCTCACAACCCATCCCTCCCTTTGGCTCCCCACGCACTAGGAACTCTCCTTGAAGAAGAGATTCAGAATAGAGGAAACAAAGGCAGTTCTGTACCTCCACCTCCTCCTCACCTCTGGGCCAATCAGGTCACCATGACCTCAATTTGTTTTCCTTGAGGGGATTTAGCACCTTCTTTCCCAGTGTCCCAACCTCACCACACACCAGTCTGTGGCACGCACTCTTCAGCTACCTACTCTACCCCAACCCAGCCAGAGGAAGAATGGAGGGGACGCTTGGGTCATAATTCCTTCCCATGCTATTCCCCCTCATGCCAAAAATACACCTTCACCAGGATTATCCAGGCCACTGCCTCCATTTGACCAGTGTTTACAGGGTAGGAGTGTACACAGGGATGAGGGAAGGCCATGTGAAGGTTGGAACAGGCCAGGAATGGGCAGCATTACACTGTGAGACAGTGGAAAGAGGGCTGGATTTGAAGTCGGCACCTGGCTTTGTCACAATACCTGTAGGGCATTGGGTAAATGACTTCATCTATCTGGCCCTCAGTTTCCTCATCCTTCAAAATGAGGTAGTTGGACTGGATGGCCCCTAAAGTCCCTTCCTTCTCTAAATCTACAACAAGATAGGGCTATAATTTGGATTATTCAAATAAAGGGAGATTTCTAGAGAGAAGGGAGGTGGTTTAAGAATTAGAACTGATGGGGCAGCTAGGTGGTGCAGTAGATAAAGCACCAACCTTGGATTCAGGAGGACCTGAGTTCAAATCAGACCTCAGACATTTGACACTTACTCCCTGTGTGACCCTGGGCAAGTCACTTAACCCTCATTGCCTCACCAAAAACAAACAAAACCCCCAAAACAAAACAAAACAAAAAAACAGGGGAAGCTAGGTGGTACAGTGGATAGAGCATGGGCCCTGGAGTCAGGAGGACCTGAGTTCAAATCTGGCCTCAGACACTTAACACTTACTAGCTGTGTGACCCTAGGCAAGTCACTTAACCCTCATTGCCTCACCAAAAACAAACAAAACCCCCAAAACAAAACAAAACAAAAAAACAGGGGAAGCTAGGTGGTACAGTGGATAGAGCATGGGCCCTGGAGTCAGGAGGACCTGAGTTCAAATCTGGCCTCAGACACTTAACACTTACTAGCTGTGTGACCCTAGGCAAGTCACTTAACCCCAATTGCCTCACCAAAACAAAACAAAAAAAATAATTAGAATTGATTCTATAGGCATATTCATATTATCGTTATCATTATTACTAATAATAACAACAAATGTAGCACTTTAAAGTACGAAAAGCAAGTCACCAGTTTTATCCTGATTCTCAAAATAATCCTGTGAAATAGATGATATTGTTATCTCCATTTTTACCAATAGGAAACCTAAGGCTAAGAGCAGTGAAGTGACTTGCCCAAAGTCACACAGCTAGTGTCTGATGAAAGATTCTAAATCATATCTCTCTGCCTCCAAGGTTGGTACCCTGTGCCACTTTTCCCTTTAGATAATCCTCTGCTTATCTATGCCTTATCTACTGTTTGTGGCTATTTGGGAAAAGCATTAGCCTAAAGGCCTTTAGGGTGGCAACTAGGTGTTGGTCCCGGACAATCTCAGTCCTCCCTCATCCCTAACCTCCCCTTTCTTCCTCTGTAGCTTGACCCCAGGTTTAAATCTCCCAACCCAATCCAACCAAAGTGTTTTGCAATGGAAATTGGTAGACATCCCAGACTAGGACCTGGAAATGGAAAACAGAAAGATGAACATCTCAAATTCTTCGGGTGATGAAGAATGAGAATTCCAGATCTTACAAATTAGTCAATAAACCTTTATTAAGCACCTGCAACATGCCAGACACAGTGTTAAGGGCTGAAAATGACCTCCAATTAACTAACTGTGCTTAGTATTTACCTTTTCTTTCTAACCCTACTCTTACCACTCCTCTCCATGGCCATCTACTCTCACTAGGCCTCTTGCCCTCCCTGGGGAGCCTGGGAACTCCCCCCTTCCCAGAAGTCAGAGTAGAGAGTCAGAAGTGATGATAGGGAGAGAGAGAAAAAGACTGAGATGGTAATACAGAGAGATGAATGGGTAGAGACAAAGAAACGGAAAAGGAGAGCAATGTAGCAATAGACTCAGGCAGAAACTAAGATGGCAATGAAGGCTTAGGGAATAATTTTCTATCTGTGAGACACAAAGGGAGTCTCAGTTCCAGGTTCAGACTTCAGAGCTAGGGTAGAGGGTGAGAGTGGGGGAGGTGAAGGAAAGGAAAGGGGAGGGGACAAGTGGAAACTCAGAGAGGAATTTGGTTCAGACAACTGCCAAGGGCCAGCCTCTTTTGCTTGCTGTCAACTTGGTGCCAGCTTTCTGGAACCCAGGATTTCCTCCCTTCCCACCCAAATGTTCCATGATGGGTGGGACTGTGAGCTAGGGCAGTGGCTTGGGAAGAAGCCAAGAGTGTAATACTCCTGGAGGTGGGGTACTAAGGAGAAGAAGCTGAGTATCAGGGACGGGAGGAGAGGGCCCAATAGCCCCAGAAATAAGAAGCCTGGGTGATACAGGAGATCCCTCCCCACTGCTACACACTTGCTTGTGGGTGGGAGACATCTCTAAAAAGGAGACAACACTTTGGAATGCAGAATATAAGAGTTAAAAGAAATAGATGAGGATTGAAAGAGAGGGATCCCTCCCCTCCCCACCCTCCACTCCCCATCCCAAGCTCCTCAGGATACTTTTTAGAGAGGAGGCTAACAGGGGAGTGATTTGACTTTTGGGGACTTACCCTCTGCTTCTGTCTGGTGTA
Source organism: Dromiciops gliroides (assembly GCF_019393635.1). Lineage (NCBI taxonomy): Eukaryota > Metazoa > Chordata > Mammalia > Microbiotheria > Microbiotheriidae > Dromiciops > Dromiciops gliroides. The sequence continues at coordinate 180,441,126 of NC_057864.1, read as the reverse complement.
GTGGGCACAGAGCTGCTTACTAATACTCTACCTCATCAGGCCTGGGCAGTGAGAAGTGCTGGAAAGTAAAGAGAGGGCCTTGTCTGCCTTTCATCAACTCCAAGTCAGGTAGGGGTTGCAAACTCCCTTTCCTTATGGATCCTCTGTGTGCTATGAGTGTGGGGGAGGCATTTTCTTTGATCCTCTAGTTCTCTCCCTTCCACACCAGGTATGCACCCCCACAGAGGGCTATACACTTCTACTTTAATAGTACCTCCCAATTAGGAGCAGGTAGGTAGTGCAGTATATAGAGCACTGGCCTGAAGTCAAGAGTACCTGAGTTCAAATCTTACCTGACACTAGCTCTGTGACACAGGGCAAGTCTCTTAACCCCAACTGCCTTAAAACATGGGGGACCATCTCTTGTCTTCTTAATATATATATATATGTGTGTGTGTGTGTGTGTATGTATATGTATATATGTATATGCATATATGTTTGTGTGTGTGTGTCTTGTTATTACACCCAGATGGCTCTGGAGGAGAGAGGGAGGTTGGTGACCTTGTACAGCCCTCCCTCACTTAAATCCAATTCAGTGCAAGTCATCACAACAGCCCTGTTAGGTAGGTTGTATAAGTTTTATTATCCCCATTTTACAGATGAGGGCATCGAGGCTCAGAGTAGTTAAGTAGCTTCTTTACAATCACCCAGTTAGAAATTGTTCAAACTAGAAATCATACCCAGGTCACCTCCAGGTCCAATGTTCTTTTCACTTTAAATCCTTTTCCTTATTCATCTCACTAAGAGATCTAGGCCAAGGGAGTGGAGGTAGAGGGTGGTTAGAAGAGAGGAGAAGTGTGAACATGCACCATGACTTCTGCTGATACTTAAAACTTTTCTTCTGAAATGAAGAGAATGCAAGGAGAGGGAGGGGCAGACAGATAACATGAGGTAGAGACAGAGACGGAAAGGAAAAGAATGGGGTGACAGGGAAAGGATGATGAGAAAGGGAGAAAAGGGCAGAGAGGGAAATAAGAGAGGAAGGCAGAAGTGAATGGTTACCCCAGGATGGCCCAAAACCTCAGCCAAGCAGGGTCGGGGTGGGCAGTAGCTGCTCCTCCCTTTGGTCCTGCCAATGCCCAGTGGCTGGCCACTGGCCAGAGAAAAGGGAGGTCTGAAAAGAGAAGAAAAGCTGGGCAAAGGGAATGGAAGCCTTCCAAGTTGGCCTTACCCAATAGAATCCAAAATAAGGGGCCTCGAACTCAAGGCTGGAGGTGGGGGTGGAAGTGTCTGGTGAGATGGAGGAGGATTCACCAGCTATCTGTTACCTGAAACAGCAAGGCCTTTCAATCAGGAGTCTGCTTTCAGACCCCTACTGAGATTTTGACAGAACTGTCTCTTGATTGCAAGGGGAAGGCGGTGCAGCTGTTTACTGGAACATGTAGACGTCTGTACTCGTTGGTTGATATCCTGATTACTTGCGTGTGCGTGTGGGATAATTCCTCTGTCGTCCCCACACCTTCCCTTATCCTTGTAGTTCTGCCCTTAGGGGAAGATGGGTGAAGTCCCCACGCACTTATTTGGAACCCTCAGAGTCTGTTGCCTCCTGTGGCTCCCTAGGGCCGCTACTCTGGGATTCCCCACTTTCCCCAGGTCACTCCTTTCGGCACTTTTGTCGCTGCGTCTACCACCCACCCCCTCCGGGACACTCCCACGGGAGACGCCAGATCACTTGGGTTGGGACCTTGGTGGGGGGTGGCACAGTTGGTGGGACAACCCCCGTATCCCCGCCCCGCCTGGACTTCGTTGGGCTAGGGCGCAGAGAAGGCCCATGCTACATGTAACAGCAGCCGCTTCGCCCGAGCCGGAGAGTAAGCGAGCTTGAGAAGGGAGGGAGGCAGGGAGGGGAGCTGGCGAGAGCTTTGCGCTCTGTGTTTGGTCTGTTGGAGGCAGCTGACCTTTGAGGAGGAAATCGCTGCTCTCTGCTCCTTCCTGTAGTAGCAGCTTCAGCCGCAGCTGTTGCCGCCGGCCCAGGAGAGGAGAGCCCGGGCGCTGAGAGCCGCGGTCCGCTGCTGGGGGCCCGGAGGTGAGGGTGATTGGCTAATGCGTCCAGAGCGCACGGCGCGGGTTTGGGCTGGGGCAAGGAGGGGTGTTCGGCGGGCCGGGGGAAGAGGGCCCTCGCGGTTGCTGGAAAGAAGGCAAGGGGGCGCTCGTTTCGTCTTCCGGCGCCGGGGCATCTCAGGGCTTCTGAGTTAGGCTGCTTGGGGTCCCGAAAACTGATCCAGAGGTTTGGAGAGAGTTTCCATAGTTCGGAGAGAAAGAGAGAGCGTCTCAAGAAGGAAGAGACATGGGGATGGCACATCTCTCTGACACCGAGGAGAAAGCGATGCCCAGGATGGTTCCGAGTGGGGTTGGAGAAGAGCTGCAGCTCACCTCCAATTTCCCTTATCTCCAGCCACGTGGGATCATCTCCCAGCAGGGAGGGGTACACTGGGTTGGGGAGGGGGTTCTCCACTGGAATATCCCTACCCACATTGGGCCCTAGGGGGACTGTCCCAGCCCTCCCGGGCTGGGGACTCCTGAGGCTCAGCCACCTGGTTTCCCTTTCTGTTTCTAGCACTACTGCCTTTGGGGAAGCCCCGTTTGGGGGTGTAGGGAAAGGGGGGAGGAGAAACCTAGCTATCTGACCCTTGGAATCTAGCACCATCCTTCATTCCAACTCCAGGCACTGGGAGATGATGGTTGGCTTTCCTCTCACACGCCTACTTCTCACCTCTTCCCCCCACACACACCAAAATATATATATATATATATATATATATATATATATATATATATATATATATATATATATATATATATATATATAGAATCTCAGAATCATAAGATTTTGAGCTGGAAAGAACTTTAGAAAGTATCTCGTCTAACCTCCTTATAGTACAGAAAAGGAAACAGGTCTAGAGAGGGGAAGTGACATGCCTAAAGTTACAAAGTAGAAGAGCTGGAATTTTAACCCTTCCTGGTCTCTGAATTCAGTGCTTTTCCCATCACCCCAGGTGAGCAATAAAGAGATATTGTAGAAAGGAGAGGGCGGGGTCCCCTCACTATGTTGATAAGAGTAGTCAGAGTTGGTGGATAGGAAACGAAAAAGAATGGCAGCCCCTCTCCCGATCCCTCGCTTGGCCTTTGTCCCTGCTTGGTTGTCACCTCTGCTCTCTCACTCTGGTCTTTTTCTTTGGATCCCCAGATGCAAAGTCGAAGCTTAAGAAACCATTTGCTATTAAATTAAAGTGAATACAATCACCCCCTCTTTAATCTCCTCCTTCAGGTGTAAAGTCATGGCGGGCTGGATCCAGGCGCAACAACTTCAAGGGGATGCTCTCCGCCAGATGCAGGTCCTCTATGGCCAGCACTTCCCCATTGAAGTCCGCCACTATTTGGCTCAGTGGATTGAAAGCCAGTCCTGGTAAGTACACCCCTTAAGAACTCTTCTCCGTCGGGGAAGGATATATAGAACAGCTTGGCCTCTCTAGTTGCTTTTCAGATGGTCGTTCCAGGCTCTGGTTACAGCTTTTTCAGTCTCTGACCTAAGCTTTCTTTTTTCTAGCACCGACTTAGTTTATGTGTGTGGTATGTCTGACTTGGTATCTTCCCATTCGCTTTCTTTGTGACTTGCTGCTCTTCTCCACCCCCACCTCTCTAGCCAGGGCTTTGCTCATATTTGTGGTGTGTTTGACTGCCTCTCCATCTTTCCACTAAGATGGCTTTACTGTCTATCTTTCTCAGGTTCTGGCCCTTTCTGCCACTCTCCCTTTGTCTCTGCCCTGTGACTGTTAGAGGAAGGGGTGGTGTCCCTAGGAAAGGGGAAGAGGGAGCAGGGGGGGGGGAGTGGGAGTTTTTTCTCATCTCTGATTCACGCTAAGCTGCTTAGAATGAATTCTGTGGGCTCTAAGAAAACCAGAGCAGAATCTCTCATTTATGGGAGCTCACCTAGAATTTCATTTGCCTCCAAGTTGTCCGCTTTCTTCCCAGATGAAATGCCACCTACGGTCCATTGCCCTCCCTCCACCTCTCTTCTCACTCTAGGAATTCCATTGACCTGGACAATCCCCAGGACAGTGTCCAAGCTGCCCAACTCCTAGAGGGTCTGATCCAAGAGCTACAGAAGAAGGCTGAGCACCAAGTCGGGGAAGATGGGTTTTTACTGAAGATCAAGCTAGGCCATTATGCAACTCAGTTGCAGGTGGGTGTGAAATCTGGGGCCATCTTCCTGGTACACTTTGTTCCCCTTTCTTCTTCCTAGCATCAAAACATTTGGGCTCAAATCTTAGCTTTACAAACTAACTCGCTATGTGACCTTGAGCCAACTGCTAAACTTTTCTGTGTATCCATTCAATTCCTCCCACCCCTGCTTTGTAACTTGTGACCTAGGCTTGTTTTTTTTATGTTACAAGGTAGAGGAGCATTGTCCCAAGTTGGGATGATCAATGAAACAGTATCAAGGACAAAGGACTCTGAGAGTTTATCATATGGTGGGAAGTTTAAGGATTAGAAATCAGTTATGGGTGGGGCAGCTCGGTGACGCAGTGGATAGAGCACCAGCCCTGGAGTCAGGAGTACCTGAGTTCAAATCTGGCCTCAGACACTTAACACACTTACTAGCTGTGTGACCCTGGGCAAGTCACTTAACCCCAATTGCCTTACTAAAAAAAAAAAAAAAAAAGAAAGAAAAAGAAATCAGTTAAGGGGGCAGCAAGGTGGCGCAGTGGATACAGCACCGGCCCTGGATTCAGGAGGACCTGAGTTCAAATGCTGACTCAGACACTTGACACTTACTAGCTGTGTGATCCTGGGCAAGTCACTTAACTCCAATTGCCTCACTAAAGAAAGAAAGGAAGGAAGGAAGGAAGAAAGAAAGAAAGAAAGAAAGAAAGAAAGAAAGAAAGAAAGAAAGAAAGAAAGAAAGAAGTTAAGGCTACTAATCTCAGCAAGAAAAAAGATGACCAGATTATGGAATAGGAGGGAGAAGGAAGTGACCAGGTCACTTAATAGAGGGTCTTTTAAATATGAGATTCCCACCTGGAGTAGCGGTGATCTAGCCTCCTAATTCAGAAGGTAAGAGGACAGACAAGATATAGAATGTGGAGGTACACCCCTGCTTAAAACAGGATCCTGGAGGGCTGAAGTTGAAGGGGAAGGAATAGTATTTAATTCAAAAGAGGTTGAGTGTTAGGAGAGATGACCCTGTGTGTGAAGGTATGTCCTAGGCATGAAAAATGATGCACAAGGGAAGGATTACTTGTGATACCTATCCTAAGGAAAGCTCAAAACAGTATCTTCCATATATGTTTTTGAAAGAAATTTATGTAGAGAGATATCATATATCTACATATTACATATACAATATCTATATTTTTATTTTTCTATCATCACAGAGGTTCATGGTGTAAATCTAAGTGCACCAGTTTTGAGGGCATGTAGAATTAAAGAGAAATTCATTCTTCTCTCCCATACTTTCTCCCTCCTTTCCCCCTTCCTTTCTTTCCTCCTTTATACCTTCATTAAATATTGAATCAGGTGAATGATAATCCATAAGGACTTTCTGGAAGAAGCAAATGCTACTTTGGGTTTAAAGGATACAAAAACTACAAGTTAGTTGAAAGGAAGAGAGGTGGCATTCTGGAACAAGGAGAAAAATAAAGAGTGAGAAATTTTTAAGTTATTGGTTTAGGAGAAACAGGTCTAATTGAAACAGGAGACCGTGGATGGGAGTCTTAAGGGGGTGGTGGGAAGGTTCATTTGCTGTTTGATTCTTCCAGAGCACTTATGACCGCTGCCCCATGGAGTTGGTCCGATGCATCAGGCACATACTATACAATGAACAGAGGCTGGTCCGAGAAGCTACCAACGTGAGTGTCACAGGGGACTCTGTAAGAGCATCATCTCTCAGCAGACTCTCTCTGCACATTGACTGAATTTATCCTGTGCACAGAAGACTGTCCCAGGGACTGCCAAGGGGATACTAAAGTAATAGGAAAAATGGTTCATGAGCCCAAGAACCTTACCATCTGATAGGAAACATGACACAACCATGTGTCAAATGGTTTGATTTTAATGATCAAGCATAACAAACAGGGGTAAATGAATACAGTTCAAAGAGAGTGATAAATGCTGGGATACAGTTCAAAAAGAATGATAAATGTTTGATGAGTCTGGTTACAGTGTTGATGGAAGAGGTGCTAGCAGAAGTGACTGATTTGGAGCCAGGCCTTTTGAAAAACATTTAAAATTTTTGCTGATATGTTTGATTGTTATCACCCTAATTTCAGGATATATTCTTCCCCCCACCTTTCCTGAAACTGTGGACCATCTCTTGGAAGGGGGGAAGTCAGTCAACAAGCATTTATTAAGCACTTACTATGTTCCAGGCACTGTGATAAGTGCTAGTGATACAAAGAAAGAAAAATACTCCACAGTTCCTGCTCTCAAGGAGCTCACGCTTTAATGGGGAAAGAAAAAAGGTAGTTTAGCAAAAGTACCTAGTGCAGAACTAAACTTGATAGTACAGAAAACTGTTATAGCTCCCTATTCCCCGATTCCTTCCCTCACCACAAATGTCCTCTGGGAGAAGCTGCTGTCCCTGGGCAGATTTGATGTCATAGGGGTCAGCATTAGGCTTTGATTGTGAATTGTTGTCTATGAGGGTTGAGGATGATGCTGTGTTTGGAGAGATTGAGGATCCCAAGGTCTCTTCATCTGAGGGCCATATCAATTAGGAGTGGGCTGAAAGATAAGCTGGTTGATACAGAGCAGAATGTCTCAATGGAAATACATCACTGGGTGGTTGGTGCTATGGAAACCTGGTGACATTAGCCTTGTAAGTCAATGAGCATGTGGGGAGAAGGGGAACTGAAATCTCTTTGGGAGACTCTGCCATCTAGATGGCTGGAACATTTTATTCCACAGCAAGGGAGAGAGAGCTGAGTGGTTCAGGCGGGTGGGGTGTGCCCGCACAGTCCAGAAGGAGGAGTCCTCATTGTTAGTGAGAATACTCAAATGATGTTCTGGAATAATCCCTCTCCTTGTGCCCTCTAGGGAGCCCACTGAGGATTTCCTCAGGAGAGACTAGTCCTTTTTCTTCAGAGCTGTGCCCGATGAGAGTCTCCTAGTCTTTTCCTAGCTGACCTTTTTCCTTTCTGTAGCCCAAATGGTCACTGTCTTGTCTAAAGGCTTGGAGTGTGCCACAGAGACCCACTGGCTTTGTCTGAGGCCTCAGGGTCCCTCCCCCCGCCCCCGCCCCACCATCTGAGCCTGCTACCTCACCCCTTGTCTCCTTCTGTGTGCAGTGTAGTTCTCCAGCTGGGAACCTGGCTGATGCTATGTCCCAGAAACACCTGCAGATCAACCAGACATTTGAGGAGCTGCGACTGGTCACTCAGGACACAGAGAATGAGCTGAAGAAGCTGCAGCAGACTCAGGAGTATTTCATCATCCAGTATCAGGAGAGCCTCAGAAACCAGGGTGAGGCCAGTGGGACTGGAGTCAGGGCTGGGCTGGAAGGTGGGGCCCAGAAGCACTGAGAAGCTCAGGACTGGAAAGAGAAAAGGGGCTCCTGGTTTGGGGCATTGGCCAGGGAGCCCCATCACTGATCAACACAGAGCACAGTGGCAAAGGGGCTAAAGAAGAAGGGAGAGTCATGGTCTGTGCCCTCACCCAGCTCCTGGTCCCAAGGAGAAACAGGTTCCTCTCTCAGACAGCTTCCAATCTAAGTATTCTGCCTAGCACTGCTGTGAGCACATGCCCTACAGGAAACACAGGGAATGTTCCTTAGAACACAAAAATACCAGGGTCTGCCCAACCGGGGCAGGGGTGGGGGTGGGGGTGTGGAATAGGTTGAATCTGACAGTGGGTGAGAGGGCTCAGCTCAGGAAGGCTTCCAGGAGAAGGTGTCTGTGGAGCAGCTGAAGAGCCCTTGCTTTGAGCAGGAGGTAGTGTCTGCCTTGTGCCCAGGATGCAGCAAGCTTCTGTGGAGAAGAGCCAGGCTAGGGCTGTCCATGGAAGAAACCAGTCGTGAAGCTCTGGGAGCTGGAGTCACCTCTCTTAGGCTGGGGCCTGGCCTTGCCCCAGGGGTAGCCAGCCGGGCATGCTGTCAGAAATGCCAGCCCTAAGTGCCTGGGCTAGGAGCACAGCTGGAGGTGGCTTGAGCATGAGCATCCTCTCTCCATGAGAAGCTGTCCCCAGATCAGCCAACTTCAATTTCCCCATATCCTTCACTTCTTTGGGATCATGGGATTCTCACTCACACACACACACACACATACCCTCATCTGGAAGAAGCTGCCATCCCCAGGCAGACAGGAGGGACTGAGGAGCATGAAGCGAGCCCTCATTGTCCATTATTGTACTTGAGGGAAAGGGATGAGGCTGTTTCTGGCTAGGTTGAAGCCCTTGTGTCCCCATCTTCTAAAGGCACTCATAGGACAGGCTGAACAAGATGCTGGTTGGTGTTGGAGAGGAGAGTGAAAGTATAGGAAGGGGTGGCTCAGAGAGGCCTCTCACTTTTCTTGGAGGGGAGGGTATCCGTCACTGTGGGTCTTTCTGTCTCCCCATCAGAAGGTGCCTGGGTCCCCAGAGCTTCCTGGGTGAAGGCTAAAGGGGAGTGACCTGGTCTATTCCTTTCCCCCACAGCTCAGATTGCCCAGCTGTCCCAGTTGAGTCCCCAGGAACGCTTGACAAGGGAAACAGCACTTCAACAGAAGCAGGTGTCCCTGGAGGCCTGGCTGCAGCGTGAGGCCCAGACTCTCCAACAGTACCGAGTGGTGAGCACCTTCCTTTCCACTCGGTCCTGGGCAGAATGGATGGGGCTGAGGGGTGGTGGGTGTCCTCAGATGGGCAGCAATTCAGGGGTGGGGTGGGGGTGGAGCCAAGCCAAAGAGAGGCTACCCTTTCTCTGTGGGGAATCTGGTCTGGGGAAGGTGAGGCAAGAGAAGCAGGCAAGCCATGGGAGCAAAGAAGACCTTCCTTGTCATTTTCCTCTTGGTGAAGAGGAGCAGAGAAGGACCTGGCCATCTCCCCTTGGAGTCAGAACACCTGGGTTCTAATCCCAGCTCTGGCACTCACTGCTCCTCCCTGGGGGGACTGGACCTCTGCCTCTCTGCACTTGTTTGCTCACTGGTCAGAGGAGGGGGTGCAGCAGGAGATGTGGGAGGTGCCTCCCAGCTCTGCATCTCTGACCCACTGGTCTTGGCAGGAGCTGTCTGAGAAACACCAGAAGACCCTCCAGCTGCTCAGGAAGCAGCAAACTGTCATTCTGGATGATGAGCTGATCCAGTGGAAGAGGAGGCAGCAGCTGGCTGGGAATGGAGGGCCCCCAGAGGGCAGCCTGGATGTCCTGCAATCTTGGTATGTGAGGGAGGGAACTTGGGGCTAGATGGGGCTTGGAAGACAAGGCTTTTGGCCTTGGGACTCAGCCCTCAGGGCTAGTTCTGGGGACATGAGGCTCTGGAACTCTCCTGCAGACTGAAGGGTTAGGGAAGGGGGCTGAAGCCAAACACCCGCCCCCCCAAACTCCGCTGTGAGTTTCCTTGGTCCCTTTCCCATGACTGGAGAGGAAGCCCCTATCTATCACGGGATGGCTCTCCCTAGGCCAGTATTGGGTCAGCCTGTGTCCTGGACAGTTTAACCCCATTCCCTTTGTGTTGTCCTGTGGGCCTCCACACCCAGGTGTGAGAAGTTGGCAGAGATCATCTGGCAGAACCGGCAGCAGATCAGGAGGGCTGAGCATCTTTGTCAGCAGTTGCCCATCCCTGGACCTGTGGAGGAGATGCTGACTGAGCTCAATGCCACCATCACAGATATCATCTCTGCACTGGTGACCAGGTGACTGCCCCAAGCTTCACTTCCTCTTGAGCAGGCTCTGGCTTTGGAGAGCAAGGGAAAGTCCTAGGGATCACTGAGCTGGTGACATCTGACTCTCCTGTCTTGTGCTCTTCTTCTTTCTCTTGGACTCTTGCTTCTCAGGCTGCTTTTTCCTGAGCTTCCCTGGTTCTGTCCCACAGACAGCGTGCTGGATAGAGAGATTGATGTCTCTGCTTCTGAAAGAACTCCCAAAGAACAGATGCCCCACCATCCCTTGTTCCCCCCATCCGATGACCCGGAGCTCCTTTTGACTTTCTAACCTATGTCTCTTGTCCTCCTTGTCATCTTCTAACTCCCAGTATACTTCTTTTGGGTAAGAGTAGGGTCATTGATCTTTTTTTTTAATTTAGAATTTTATTTTCCCCCAATTACACGTAAAAACAATTGTAACATCAATTTTTAAAATTTGGCATTCCAAATTCTCTTCCTTTCTTCCTCCCCACACCCTGCCTTTAAGAAGGCAAGCAATTCAATATGTAATACATGTGTAGTCATGCAAAACATTTTCATATTAGTCAGGTTGTGAAAGAAAACAGACAAAAAACTCAAGAAAAACAAAGTTTAAAAATTATGCTTCAATTTGTATTTAGATACCATCTGTTCTTTTTTTGGAGATGTATAGCATTTTTCTTCATAAGTCCTTCAGAGTTGTCTTGGATCATTGTATTGCTGAGAACAGTTAAGTTCAGCTGATCATTTTATAATATTGCTGTTACTTTGTAAACAGTACATTTCACTTTGTATCAGCTCATGTAAGTTTTTCCAGGTTTTTCTGAGATCATCTTACTCATTTCTTATAGCATAAAAGTGTTCCATCATAATCACATACCACAGTTTGTTCAGCCATTTCCCAATTGATGTGCATCCCATCAATTTAAAATTCTTTGACATCAGACAAAGGGGGATATATTGCCCTCTGACCCGCAACATCCAACTTACTGATGCCATCTGTTGCTGTGTGGTTGCAGCAGTAAACCTGGCCATGTGATTGATTATTGGAGAAAAGTTAGTTGTCCCATAAAGTCTTATCTGAGGAAGACAGGTCTGATAGGCATCTATGATGCCTTAGATTCCTAGAGAACAAAAGCTGGATTAATAACACTATTACTTTTCATGTCCCATAAAACAAAGATGCACCATATTAAAAAAAATGATATCCAGTGAAATGCAGTGCATTGAAATGCTAGCTAGGCTAGCATTTCAATGCAGACCATGTAATTAAGAGTCATGAAAGGAATACTACCCTTTGAAACAAAGCAGTAACTGCCTCTAGTTTGTCAACTTACAATTTCTTCAAATCACAACCTTCTTTTTGGGGACAAAATGGTCAATGAAAAAGGGTTTCTATTAAATTTAGATTCAATATCAAATTAAAATAAGAGAAGAAATTTCTGTATCTACAACAGAGGATTTGGGAATCTCTATAGCTTTGGAACCCCAAAGTATTGCTCAGGAGTAAAGATATGCTTCACACAAATATTTTTTCTTTAGAGAGAGTATACTAGGTTGAAACACATTTGTGAAAACATTCATTTAATTGGATTATTTATAACTGAGAGGCACCATGGTATATAGTAGCTAACGAACTGTTCTTGACAGTAGGAAGGCCTAGGTTCCAGTCCTACCTATGACACATACTGGCTATGTGAACCTGGATGAAGAATTTAACTTCTCAGAGCTATAGGCAACTCCCAAAGGCTATAATTGAAGAGAAGATGCACACCTACATTGGTACAGGGAGTTTCCTCATCCTGGAGTTCCTTAAACCGGTAAAATTATAGGACTAGTCCTTCTATTCATCAGTTTTTGTTATACATAGTCAAAATAGCATGTACACTCAAGAGCTTTAAAAAGTAAAAAATGCAACACAAACATAAAATTATATTAACAACAATGTGTGATCAACTATGATAGATAGCTCTCCTCAGTAATTCAATAATTCAAGATAATTTCATGAGACTTATGGTGGAACATGCTATCCACATCCAGAGAAATAATTATGGAGTATGAATGCAGATGGAAGAATACTGTTTTCATTTTTTTGTTGTTTTGTTTTTTCTTTTTTCTTTCTTGTGGTTTTCCCCTTGTTCTGATTTTTCTCTTTTGTTCTGATTTTTCTTTTTCAACATGGCTAATGTGGAAATATGTTTAACATGTTTGGGCTGTATAACCTATATCTGATTGCTTATTGTCTTGGGGAATGGGGAGGGAAAAAAGAGAGGGGGAAAATTTAGAACTCAAAAATCTTACAAAAATGAATGTTGAAAACTATTTTTACATGTAATTGGGAAAAAATAAAATACTATTAAGTAGGGAAAAAGTAAAAAAATTGTTTGACACCAGAGAAGAGCTGTCATAAATATTGTTTATACGTATAGGTCCTTTAACTTTTTGTTTTTTATCTCTTTTTGGATTTTGACCTAGTAGTGGTATTGCTAGGTCAAAGAGTATGTATTGCCCATAATTCCAAATTGCTCTACAGAATGGTTGAATCAGTTTACATCTCCTCCAACACTGCATTAATGTCTCATTTTCCCATATCCCTACATTTGTCACTTTTCTCTGCTGTCTTATTATCCAATTCAGTAGGTATGAGGTAGTATCGCAGAATTGTCCTGACTTGTTAGAGCATTTAAAAAAAAAATATGGCAGGGGTGGCTAGGTGGTGCGGTGGATAAAGCACCGGCCCTGGATTCAGGAGTACCTGAGTTCAAATTCGGCCTCAGGCACTTGACACTTACTAGCTGTGTGACCCTGGGCAAGTCATTTAACCCCCATTACCCCGCAAAAACAAAACAAAACAAAACAAAACAAAATATGGCTATAGACAGCTTTGATTATTTCATCTGAAAACTGTTCATGTCTTTTAATCATTTCTCAATTGGGGAATGGCTCTGATCCTAATAAATTTGACTCAGTTCTCTATGTTTGAGAAATGAGGCCTTTATTAGACAAACCTGCTTTGAAAATTTTTTCACAGTTACTATTGCTAACTGTATTTCCCTCCATCCTATTCCCTCCCCATGACATTTACTCTATTCTCTATTTCCTTCACTCTATCTGTGCTCAAAAGTGTTTTGCTGGGGCAGCTAGGTGGCTCATTGGATAAAGCACCGGCCCTGGATTCAGGAGGACCTGAGTTCAAATCCAGCCTTACACACTTGACACTTACTAGCTGTGTGACCCTGTGTGTGACCCTGGGCAAGTCACTTAACCCTCATTTCCCAGCAAAAAAAAAGAACAAAAAACAAAAAAACGAATACACTCTGTAGGGGCAGCTAGGTGGTGCAGTGGATAGAGCACCAGCCCTGGAGTCAGGAGTACCTGAGTTCAAATCCAGCCTCAGACACTTAACACTTACTAGCTGTGTGACCCTCAGCAAGTCACTTAACCCCAATTGCCTCACTTAAAAAAAAAAGTATTTTGCTTCTGACTTCTGCCTCCCCTAATTTTCTCTCCCTTCTATCACCACCACCCCCCATATACTCCTCCCCTCCTACTTCCCTTCAGGGTAAGATAGATTTCTATGCCCATTTGAACGTGTATGCTATTCTGTTTTTGAGCCAGTTCTGATGAGAGTAAGGTTCACTCACTCCCCAGCACCTCCCCCATGTTCCCCTCCACTGTATAAGGTTTTTTCACTTCTTTTTTGAGAGATACCCCATTCCACCCCTACCTTTCTCTTTCTCTTAATGCATTCCTCTCTCATGCCTTAATTTTATTTTTAAAAGATATCATCAGATAAAGCATTAGCCCTGAATTCAGGAGGACCTGAGTTCAAATTTGGCCTCAGACACTTGACACTTACTAACTGTGTGACCCTGGGCAAGTCACTTAACCCCCATTGCCCTGCCAAAGAAAACCTAAAAAACAAGCTGGACAACCTTGGGGGCAGCTAGGTGGCACAGTAGATAAAGCACTGGCCCTGGATTCAGGAAGACCTGAGTTCAAATCTAGCCTCAGACACTTGACACTTACTAGCTGTGTGACCCTGGGCAAGTCACTTAACCCTCATTGCCCCACCAAAAAAAAAAAAGAAAGAAAGAAAGAAAGAAAGCCTGAAAGTCCTCTCTTTCAATGAATTTCTGTTTTTCCCCCTGAAGAATTCCTCTAGAATATCATATTCCAAGCCCTCTGATCCTTTAATGTAGAAGCTGCTAAATCTTACGTTACCCTGACTGTGGCTCCACAATACTTGAATTGTTTCTTTCTGGCTGTTTGCAATATTTTTTCCTTGACCTGTGAGCTCTGGAATTTGACTATAAGATTGCTGGGAGTTTTCATTTTGGGATCTCTTTCAGGAGGTGATTAGTGGATTCTTTCAATTTCTATTTTACCCTCTGGTTTTAGAATATCAGGAAAATTTTCCTCGACAATTTCTTGGAAGAGGATGTCTAGGCTCTTTTTTGATCATGGCTTTCAGGTAGTCCAATAATTTTCTTTTTTTCTTTTCTTTTTATTTGGGGGGGGGCAAGAGGGTTAAGTGACTTGCCCAGGGTGACACAGCTAGTACATGTCAAGTATCTAAAGCTGGATTTGAACTCAGGTCCTCCTGAATCCAGGGCCGGTGCTTTATCCACTGTACCACCTAGCTGCTCCCTAGTCCAATAATTTTTAAATGATCTCTCCTGGATCTATTTTCCAGGTCAGATGTTTTCCCAATGAGATATTTTATATTGCCTTCTATTTTTTCCATTCTTTTGGTTTTGTTTTATTGTTTCTTGATTTCTCATAAAGTCATTAGCTGGGGGAAGCTAGGTGGCGCAGTGGATAGAGCACCAGCCCTGGAGTCAGGAGTACCTGAGTTCAAATCTGGCCTCAGACACTTAACACTTACTAGCTGTGTGACCCTGGACAAGTCACTTAACCCCAATTGCCTCACCAAAAGAAAAAAAAAATAAAGTCATTAGCTTCCATTTTTTTCAATCCTAATTTTTAAGGAGTTATTTTCTTCAGTGAGTTTTTATACATCCTTTTCCATTTGATCAATTTGACTTTTCAAGGCATTCTTTTCCTCAGGGGCTTTTTGTACGTACTTCTTTTACCATTTGGCATACTCTGATTTTTAAGGTGTTATTTCATTCAGTATTTTTTTGAGTCTTCTTTACCAAGCTGTTGACTTTTTTTTCTTCATGATTTTCTAGCATCATTCTCATTTCTTTTCCCATTTTTCCTCTACCTTTCTTACTTTATTTTCAAAGTGCTTTTTGAGAGCTTCTATGGACTGACAACAATTCATATTTTTCTTAGAAGCTTTGGATGTAGGATGTAGAATGTTATCTTCTTCTGAGGGTGTATTTTGATCTTTCTTGTCACCATAGACCATTCTGACCATTCTGTGATCAGAATTTTTTTCTGTTTGCTCATTTTCCCAGCCTATTTCTTTTCCTTTAACTCTTTGTTAAAGTGAGGCACTGCTTCCAGGGTAGAGGGTGCACTGTCCCAAACTTCAGGGTGTTTGTGCAGCTGTTTTCAGAGATACTTCTGGAAATTTGTAAGTTTTCAGTTCTTCCAAAGGGGTATGGTTTAAGGAGAGGTATGTCTACTACTCTCCTGACCTGTGCTCTGGTCTGAAAGCAACCACAGGCCTGCTTTTTTGCCCTGGAAGTATGAATAGAGACCTACTCCACTGTGGCCACAAGTTCTAGGGTGTTTATACTCCTCCCTTGCCTGGAACTCAAGACTGGGACCTAGATCTGAGTATAGGCAAAACAACAGAGTCCTGCCTCAGTGCTAGTGAAAAGACCCCTGTAGAACTAAATCAAATTTATAAGAATCCAAGTCATTCCCCAATTGAGAAATGGTCAAAGGATATGAACAGGCAGTTTTCTGATGGAGAAATCAAAGCTATCTATTCCCATGTGAATAAATGCTTTAAGTCACTATTGATTAGAGAAATGCAAATTTAAAAAAACTCTGAGGTACCACCTGACACCTATCAGATTGCTAATATGACAAAAAAGGAAAATAATAAATGTTGGAGAAGCTGTGGAAAAATTGGAACATTAATATATTGTTAGTGGAGCTGTGAACTGATCCAACCATTCTGGAGAGTAATTTGGAATTATGCCCAAAGGGCTATAAAGCTGCGCATACCCTTTGACCCAGCAATGCCACTTTTGGGTCTTTTTCCCAAAGAGATCATGGAAAAGGGAAAAAGGACCCACATGTACAAAAATATTTATAGCTGCTCTTTTTGTGGTGGCAAGGAATTGAAAGTTGAGGGAATATGAATGTAATGGAATACTATTGTGCTGTAAGAAATGATGAGCAGGGGGCAGCTAGATGGCGCAGTGGATAGAGCACCGGCCCTGGAGTCAGGAGTACCTGAGTTCAAATCCAGCCTCAGACACTTAACACTTACTAGCTGTGTGACCCTGGGCAAGTCACTTAACCCCAACTGCCTCACTAAAAAAAATGATGAGCAGGAGGAGTTCAGAGGAACCTGGAGGGTCTTACATGGGCTGATGATGAGTGAGATGAGTAGAACCAGGAGAACATTGTGCACAGTAACATCAACATTGTGTGTTGATCAACTGTGATAGACCAGATTCTTCTCACCAATTCAACGGTACAAGAAAGTTCCAAAGGACTCATGATGAAAAAGGCTCTCCAAATCCAGGAAAAAAAAAAAAAGAAACTGTGGAATATGGACGCTGATTGGACCATACTATCTCTTTTGTTTTTGGTGCTGTTGTTTTTCTTTTTTGAGATTTTTCCTTCTTGCTCTGATTCTTCTTGTATAACATGACTAATGCAGAAATATGTTCAATGTTATATATCAGATTACCTGCTGTCTAGGGGAGGGGGGCAGGGAGAGGAGGGAGGGAGAAAAAATTTGAAATTGGAAATCTTATCTAAACAAAGGTTAAAAATTTAAATAAAAAAAGACCCCTGTAATCTCCTTCTGGCCAATTGTCCAACCCCCTTACCCTCTCTAGCCTGAGTCCCAGGAGCAGTTGCTGCTGCTGCTGATTCAGTGGCTCCCAAGGTCTGCTCCTGGTTTGCTGGGTGCCCTGCGCTGGCATGGTGCTCCACTCACACTGGTGTGGTGCAACAGACCTTTCCTGCTGGTGTTCTAAGTTGTCTTTGGCTGGAAAATTATTTCACCCTGTCCTTTTGTGGCTTCTGCTGCTCCATAAATTGTCTTATGGCATTATCTGAAGGTATTTGAAGGGATCTTGAGGACAACTCAGGCAAGTCATTGCCTTTCCTCCCCATCTTGGCTCCACCCCCTGGGTCATTGATCTTTTATAGCTACAGTCTTCTTAGAGAAGACCCACCCACACCTAGAAATTTAAAGGGCCTCAGGCCATCCCTAGTGCACCTAGTTGATGACCTCCAAACCATGAGAAGCATCTTTAGTGATTCCCTGTCTGCTACTTCAGACTGGGGGGAGGGGGATGCTTCATAGGAAGGGATGATGTCATCTGGTGTCAGCAGCATCCTGGCTGTCTGGTTATTTCTGGTTATTTCTCTTCCCTCCAGCACCTTCATCATTGAGAAGCAGCCCCCTCAGGTCCTGAAGACACAGACCAAGTTTGCAGCTACAGTGCGTCTCCTGGTGGGTGGGAAGTTGAATGTGCACATGAACCCTCCTCAAGTGAAGGCCACCATCATCAGTGAGCAGCAGGCCAAGTCTTTGCTGAAGAACGAGAACACTCGAAAGTAATGATGGATGCCTTTCCTTCCTATCTGCTGCTTCCCCACAAGATGCTGGGGTCCTTTGGGCAGCACCATTGACATCCAAAGCCTCCTTCCCCTCCCCTATCTCTCCTCACATCCTGTGGAGTCTCATCTTTCAAAAAATTTCCTGTTTGATGAGGCAAACACAATCCCTGGCCTTAGGAAACTCCCAGGCTGATGTGATAGGTTAGACATCAAATAGAAACATATGCTTTTGATAGGCATCAGTGCTGGATGGGGTATTGTCTCTAGGAGAGCTGAGTAATGTGAGGTGGTTTCTTGGAGAAGGGAAATCCAGAGCAGGATTTGGAAGGAGAGAGGACCTCTGAGGATAGTGAACACTTATTCTTGGTTTAGACATATCTTTGTTTTGCAGTGAGTGCAGTGGGGAGATTTTGAACAATTGCTGTGTGATGGAGTATCACCAGGCAACCAGTACCCTCAGCGCACACTTCAGGAATATGGTGAGGATGCAGATTGGCAGGGGGAGGGGTTTGGGGTTATAGGGAGGGTTATAGTGGGAGAAGATTTGGTTCTCCCTCGTGGAGGCCAGGAGGCTGGGGGCTGGGCAGGGAATTGTTCATCTCTCTTCCCTTGTGATCTCCGGCTTCTATAGTCCCTGAAGAGGATTAAACGGGCAGACAGGCGGGGTGCAGAGTCAGTGACGGAGGAGAAATTCACAGTCCTCTTCGAGTCTCAGTTCAGCATTGGGGGAAATGAGCTTGTGTTTCAAGTTAAGGTAAAAGCTTGGGGATTCCTCTCACCAGAAGGGGAGGGGGGAGGGGGGTAAGAGAAAGCAGTGGATCTATGTGTGATAGATCCCTGTGCCTAGGCTTATTGGTATGGGACTCTGAGCTTATTGGTGGAGATGAAATCCCACCTGCATGAGGGACAGGGCAGAGTTGGTGAGATGCAGGAGAGCTTCAGTTCTCTGTCAGTCCCCCACTGGGATTCTTCAAGGCCAGTCCCTTCTGGGACTCTTTAGGGCCTGGATTCCTCAAGCTTCAAGCCTTCTTCAAGGGTCCAATAACTTTGGGAGCTTCAAGAGAGGATGGAAGAGGCCAATGTCACTTCAGGTTGTTGAAGGAAAAAATGAGAGGAGCCAGCTATCTCCATCATGTTCCTGTTCCCAGCTTACTTCTCTAGAGACCTGGAGGAGTTTTCCTTTGAGTGAGATCAAGGATTCTTTTGGTTGAACTGAATTATCTCACTCCCAATGGGAAATCTCCTTCACTCTGCATTGTCTGGTATATAATCTTCTATGTATATACCATGTGACAGAGCATTCATCTCCACCGATAAGGAGAGTTCCATACCAATGGGTCTTGGGACAGTGGTTACATAAATATAAACGTGATTTATCAACCAGAAGTCACATAGCTAGCCAGAGAAATTTGTTGTTGTTTAGTCATATTTCAGTTGTGTCCAACTCTTCATGACCCCATTTGGGGTTTTCTTGGCAAAGATGTGGAATGGTTTGTTATTTCCTTTTCCAGCTCATTTGACAGATGAGGAAACTGAGGCAAACAGGGTTAAGCAACTTGCCCAGGGTCACACAGATAAGTGTCTGAGGACAGATTTGAACTCAAGAAGTTGAGTCTTCCTGACTCCAGACCTGGTGCTCTGTCCACTGTGCTACCTAGCTGACCTTCCAGAGCAATGCTGGTATGAGAATGCCAGGAGTCCATTATCATAGTAATAACAATAGCCCTGTCAAACTTCAACCTTTGGTTTATATTGTGACAACCAAGGGACCAAGAAAGAGAAAGATAGCCAGGGTGGTGGACTCGTAATAATCAATCAATCTATCAGTATTTTTAAGTACCCTATGTGCCAGGCACTGTGCTAGGTTCTGGGAATACAAAAAAAGAATTAAACTGTCCCTATTCTCAAGTAGTATACATTCCACTTGAGAAATGAGTAAATACATAGGGACATGGTAAATATATACAATGTCAATTTTTGCATGGGTGGGGCCACCAGCAGCTGTGGGAATCAGGAAGACTTCGAGTATAAGGTAGAACTTGAGCTGAGATTTTTAAGGGGTTCTAAGAAGCAGAAATGAGGTGGGAGTAAGTGCATTCCAAGCTGGGGGTAAACAACCAATGAAAAGGTGCAAAGAGGAGAGGGAGCATGTTATGTGTAAGGAATGGCAAGAAGGTCAGTTTGGCTGGATCAGGGTATGGGAATAAGTGAATGAATGAAGAAGCGTTTATTAAACCCTCACTGTGTGCCAAGCACTGTGTTAAGCACCGAGGATACAGATAGAAAAAGGAAACAATTGCTTTTTGATGAGCTTATCTTCAAATCAGGGGAGATAACACATAAAGAATTTAGTTGCAAGGTCAGAGGAGAAGACTGCGTGGTTCTTCTGTTTCCTTGACAAGTTAGATGGTAGTGCAGAGGGAGGGGAAGTAATGGATAAGTAAGTTGGGTTCAGGTTGTGAAAGCCTCTAAAAACTAAAATCAGAAGAATTTATATTTCATCCTAGAGGCAACAGGATATCAGTAGAGCTTGTTGAGTAGAGGAATGACATGATTGCTTTGACATCTATGTGGAGGATAGATTGAAGAGAAGGGAAATGGGAGGCAGGGAGACTAATTAGGAGTTTCTTGCAAGAGTACAATTGAGAGATGATGAGGGCCTGACCGAGGTGGTGGCTTGTGGGAGGAGAGAGAAAAGGGATTGATGTGAGATATTGTGGAGACAGAAAAGATAAGATTTGGCAACTGATTGAATAGGAGGGCTGAGGAAGACTGGGAAACAAGCACAACACCAAGATTGCAAACCTGGGTAACTGGAAGAATGGTGATACTCTCAACAGAAAGAGTGATGTTCAGAAGGCAGGTAAATTTGGAGTAGAAAAGGTAGGGAGTTAAGTTTGGGGTATGTTGATTTTGAGATGCCTAAGTTTCTTCCATTTAAAAATATTGACTAGACTGTGGAGGATGTCCATTTAGATGTCTGGAGAGAGAGACTAGATCCGGATATACAGGTTTCGTAATCATCCACAGAGTTAGTTGTTAAACCCAGAACATAGTTAATAGCTAACACTGATGCAGTATATGAAAGTTTGCAGAGTATCAAGTAACAGCATTTCACTTGATTTCGCAAAACCCCAGGGCATAGATGCTATGTTTAGCTCCATTTTGCAGATGAGAAAACTAAGGTGTAGGGAGTTTAAGTGACTTACTCTGGATAACACTAGTAAGTATCAGTGGTAGAATTTTGTTTTGTTTTTGGTTGGGCAATGAGGGTTAAGTGACTTGCCCAAGGTCACACAGCAAGTGTCAAGTGTCTGAGGCTACATTTGAACTCAGGTCCTCCTGACTCCAGGGCCCGTGCTCTATCCACTGTGCCACCTAGCTGCCCCCAGTGGTGGAATTTGAACCCTGTCTAGGCCTCTGATCAATCAATTGGTTGTGCTGCATGAGAAAAACTTAGTCTCCTCTCCGTGCTAGAAATCAATCAGACAGGATACTAGAAGGGGCATTTATGTGTGGGAATTTGAGGCCCTCACTTGTGATTTGAGGAGCTTTGGATTTGAGATGCAAATTGGACCCAAACTCCATTCCCTCTCCAAACCTTTGCTCTTCTCACCCCTACAGACCCTGTCCCTTCCAGTGGTGGTTATTGTTCATGGGAGCCAGGACCACAATGCGACAGCCACAGTGCTATGGGACAATGCCTTTGCTGAGCCCGTGAGTGACCCCTCTTCTGTGACCCCTCCTGGAGTGTCAGGCCTCAGGACCCTTTAGGTCATCATTAATTATTGCCTGCACCCAGGGCCAGAGCCAGGAGGTTGGGGATGACTGGACCGGAGGCCTTAGGAGCCAATGAGAGCTCCCCATTGCTGCCTGTTTCCCCTCTCCTGGTCTCCTGGGGCTGATGCCTCTCTCTCTGACTTGATCTCCCTGTCATCTCCCCCTCTCCAGGGCCGGGTGCCATTTGCTGTGCCTGACAAAGTTCTGTGGCCCCAGCTGTGCGAGGCTCTCAACATGAAGTTCAAGGCAGAAGTCCAGAGCAACCGGGGCCTGACAAAGGAGAACTTGGTGTTCCTGGCTCAGAAGCTGTTCAACAGCAGCAGCAACAACATGGAGGACTACAACAGCATGGCCATCTCTTGGTCCCAGTTCAACAGGGTGAGGGGGATGGGGGCCAGATCACTCACCCCACCCTCCATCACCTCCAACAGTTTTCCTACTTGCCCCAGAACAGGCCTCCTTCTGGGGGTGGCTGTGGGGTGGTGAGCAGAGGGAGAAAACTGGACATCTAACAGCCCCCTAATAGGCCTATACCTGGGATTTGGAAGAAAATGGACAGAGGGCAGGGAATATAATCTTAAAAGAACCTGAACAAAGGAAGCCCAAAGGAAGTGTGTTTTTCTACACTGTCCCTGAGACTCTAGACCTTATTCTCCTCTTATCCCTTAGCTTCCTGCCCTGTGGGATTATATTAGGGGTGTGTGTGTGTGTGTGTGTGTGTGTGTGTGTGTGTGTGTGTGTGTGTGTGTGTGTAGAGGGATACTATCCCATGGGAGGTTGGGGGTGGGGGGAGGTTCTGAAGCTTAGCTGGTAGTAGGTAAGAGAGGGAGTATAGAAATTTGGAGCAGGTTTGATTCCTGGAGGCATGAGGAGACACTCACTGGTAGACTGCTATTCTCTGCTTCTTGATCTGGAGGAAGGTGTTCCAAGTAAGAGCCTTAACTGAGGTCTCTGGTTTTTGGGGGGTGGGGATTATTCTAGGAGAATCTTCCAGGCTGGAATTATACATTCTGGCAGTGGTTTGACGGCGTGATGGACGTGCTAAGGAAGCATCACAAGCCCCATTGGAATGATGGGTGAGGAGCTATGGCACAGGGCAGCCGGAGGGCAGTGGGGGTGGAAGGGAATGGGACTGGGCTGGGATCTAGCTGTGAAATCTGGGGATCAAGCAGAGAAGGCAGATATGAGAGGCTCTGAGCAGGGAGTAAGAGGGCCCCCCATCATGTTCCTCATCCCTTAGGGCCATCCTGGGTTTTGTGAACAAGCAGCAGGCCCATGACCTGCTTATCAACAAACCAGATGGGACCTTCCTGCTGCGCTTCAGTGACTCTGAAATTGGGGGCATCACCATTGCCTGGAAGTTTGACTCCCGTGAGTTCCCAGGCCCCCAGAGCACCAAACCCTTCAATTTCCTCCTTGCTTCTCCGACCTTTCCTGTCCTTTCCTTGATGACTCTTTAACTCTCTTTCCTCCTCTTTCCCCACCCTCCTCCTTGTTTGCCCTCTTCAGCATTCATCTCTTCCAGATCTTGAATTGAAGAGACAAAAGAGACTCCAAGAGAGCTTCACACTTAGGGAAAGGAGTTGATCTAAAGTAGTTTTCTCTTCTTACCATTTCACCAAATCAGGAACTGAGTTCAGGTAATTTCTCCAGCCTTGCAGACAGCCTGGTGAGATTAGCCTGGCCATCTTGGTACAGTACTTATGCTGGGGAGACTGGCTGGTGGTAAAAGTCTCAGTTTCTTGGAAAAGCTGCTAGAAAGCTTCCCGGTAATAATAATAATAGCATTTACATAGTTCCTTCAGATTTGAAGAACACTTTTCAGACACAATCTCATTTGATCCTCACATTAAGCCTGTGAGGTAGGTGCTATTATTATCCTCATTTTATAGATAAGGGAATTGAGGCAGAGAAAGGTTAGTTAAGTGACTTGTCCAGAATCACACCTTTAGTAAGTATCAAAGGCAGGAATCACCTTGTCTTCCTAACTCCAGGTCTACTGCTTTACCCACTGTGCCACCTAGCTTCCTACCTTTCCCTCTTCAACCCTTAGAGTATCCTGATAATCATACTGTGTCTTTCCCCCACAGCGGATCGGAACCTGTGGAACCTGAAGCCATTCACAACAAAGGATTTCTCCATCCGATCCCTGGCCGACCGCCTGGGAGATCTAAATTATCTCATCTATGTGTTTCCAGACCGACCCAAAGATGAAGTTTTTTCCAAGTATTACACTCCTGTTCTTGGTGAGTCCTGTCTCAGATGTAGGGCTTTTTCTCTTAGCAGACAGAGGGTCAGAGTTGTCCATGCTTGGGAGGAAGCCTGGTATTGCAGGGGGGCAGTGACTTCTACATAATTCAGAGCCATGCATGTTAACCCACCGACTTCATTTGAATCAACTTTCCCTTCCTTGAATCAACTTTCCCCAGGACTGATATTTGCAAGCAGCAGAAGAGAGGAATGTTTTCCCTGTCTCCAAATCAATCTGTGGGACAGGAGGACAAATATGAAAAGAAAATGGTAGGGAGAAAATAGAATTATAAAAATAGGGCTCTTGCTGACTTTGATTTATAAACAAACAATAACAACTAAACTTTTGAAGTACACAGGAAGACAGGAAGGAAGGAGGCACAGAACAAATCAGTGGCTCCTGTCTTCATTTTATTAACATTTCTAATTTTGCTTTTATTAAAATGTGAATTATTTGGAATTTAAGAGTTTATTTGAGGGGCGGCTAGGTGGCGCAGTGGATAAAGCACCGGCCCTGGAGTCAGGAGTACCTGAGTTCAAATCCGACCTCAGACACTTGACACTTACTAGCTGTGTGACCGTGGGCAAGTCACTTAACCCCCATTGCCCCGCAAAAAAAAAAAAAAAAAAGAGTTTATTTGAGAGTTTTTTCCTTATTTAGTTTGCAGGTTCATATTTGTTGAGATCATTAAGTTTAGAATTTTTTAACTCTCCTATTTTTTTAAAGGAGGGGATCAGGGAAGGAATTGATAAGAATCATAAATTTAGATCTTGAACAGACCTTAGAGATCATCTGCTATAACTCTGCCCATCCCCCCCCATTTTACAGATAAGGAAGCTGAAGCCCAGGAAGGTTGAGTGACTTGCTCAGGGTCACACAGCTAGCAAGTGTCTTGGGTGGGATTTGAACCCAGATCTTCCTACTCCAAGTTATAGAAATTGTAAATAAATAAGACAGCATTTGAACCAAGGCCCTCTCATTCCAAATTCAGTGCTCTTTTCTCTTAGAAGGATGAATTTTATTTACAGTTGAATAATTCTTAAACTGTGTCATTAATCTGTCAACAAGTACTTCGTGTTACTCTTAGGCTCCTACTGTCTTGGGGACAGGTGACTCTGAGAGGAACAGCATAAGTGGTATAGTAGAGAGACCATTAGACATGGAGTTTGAAATTCCTGAGTTTGAATCCTGCCTCATATTTACTATCTGTGTAAACCTAGACAGGGCATTTAACTGTTCTTAGCCTCAGCTTCCTGATCTGTAAAATGGGGATAATAATAGCACATACTTGGGTAGCTCAGTGGCTTACTGGATAGAATGCTGGACCTAGAGTCAGGAAGACCTGAGTGCAGATCAAATCTTAGACATTTATTAGCTGTGTGACCCTGGGTAGGTCACTTAACCCTGTTTGCCTCGGTTTCTTCATCTGTCAAATGAGCTGGAGTAGGAAGTAGCAAACCACTCCATATCTTTGCCAAGAAAACCCAAAAAGGAGTCAATGAAGATTCGGACAGGACTGAACAACAAACAACAAAAGTACCTCCTTGGGGCAGCTAGGTGGTGCAGTGGATAAAGCACCGGCCCTGAATTCTGGAGGACCTGAGTTCAAATCTGACCCCAGCCACTTGATACTAGCTGTGTGACCCTGGGCAAGTCACTTAACCCCCATTGCCCTGCAAAAAAAAAAAAAAGTACCTCCTTACTAGGGGTGCTTTGAGATCAAATGAAATAATGTATGTAAAATGATTTTGCAAACTTTACAATGCTAGCTATTTGTTTTATTTTTTGTTTTTGTTTTCGTGGGGCAATGACTTGCCCAGGGTCACATAGCTAGTAAGTGTCAAGTGTCTGAGGCCAGATTTGAACTCAGGTCCTCCTGAATCCAGGGCTGATACCTAGCTGCCCAATGCTAGCTATTATTATTATTATTATTATTAATAGTAATATTATTTCCATTTTCCCCTCTACCACCACCCCAATCTTGGGAGCCATCAGTGATTTCAGTTTCTTTCTCCTTTCTCTCCCTGGTAGGTAAAGCTGTGGATGGCTATGTGAAACCACAGATTAAGCAGGTGGTCCCAGAGTAAGTGTCCAGCTCTTATCCATATTCACATTTGGATTTTTGTCATTTCCATTTGGCTTCCCCTACCCATGACACCCCCCCCTTGCCACCTCCATCCAAACCCACAATCCATAAATCCACCCTTCCCCAGACTCAGACCCTGCTGAGTGATGTTGGATAGAATGTTGCATTTTGTCTTAAGTCAGTATCCTCAGTTCACAGCTCCCTTTCACTGAGCCCCCCCCCCCAACAGAGGGGGGTTCCTCCTATTCCTCCCCACTCCTAAAAACAGTTTCCTCCGGAAAAGTGCCAGGATGACCTCTTGACATGCCTCAGAGGAGCTTCCCAAGGGACCAGGAGCCAAGGGAGAAGGGGCAGATCTGGGTTTTTCCGAGGTATGAGCTAGCCCAGGCAGCCTCCTCGGACAGCTGTGACAGCAGCACTGCACAGATGCTTAGCAAGTATGTTTCCCTCCAGGCCCCAGACCTAAGACCGTAGAACAGGAAGGGGCCCTGGTGGGCTCTCACTTCAGCCCTACAGAGGGGTGGGATCCATGATTGTTTTTGCTTCTTCCTCCAGGTTTGTCAGTGCATCTGCAGATTCTTCAGGGGGCAGTGCCACCTTTATGGATCAGGCCCCATCCCCAGCTGTGTGCTCCCAATCTCATTATAACATGTACCCTCAGAAGTAGGTTGCACTCCCATAGAAAGGGGAGGGGGGTCACTGTGTGCTCTCAGATGGGTTCCCCAATAGGGCCGGACTTTACTGGCTTTAAGCATGTGTTGGCGTTGGAAGGGACCATATAGCCTAGTGTATACCTGACCATTCTCCTGGACTAGTTAGTGGCCACCCAGCATTTGTTGGAAGACCTAGCAAAGGAGAACTCACCACCTCTAGGTTTGGGGATAGTTCCGATTGTCCAGCCCTGGCCCAATTTTCAGAACACTTAGGAGAGGGGCTTTCACCATTTTTTTTGGTGTTACAGACCCTTTTGGTGGTCTACTGAGGTCTTTGGACCCCTTCTCAGCATAATGTTTTTAAACACAGAAAATAAAATGCATAGGAGCACAAAAGAAACCAAAGTGAAAAGGTGAAGTGTAAAGTGAAGCCTAAATAGTAAAAATGAAGATGTAAATTTGTCCCCAATCCAAGTGTACAGAACCCCCCCCCATTTGTATCTGCAGACTCCTGGGTTGGGGGAGTCTATGGACCCCGGGTTACCCAGGCATAGCCCTGGGCTCCCACTTCTGCCCAAGTGTAGTAGGTAGGGTATTCTGAAAGAAAAAGCTGGGTGGTCATTGTAGGAGTAGAGGTAAGAATGGAATCACCAAGCACTGCCTACTCCCAGCTACCCCTGGAGACCCTCCACCCCCCTCTGGGTTTAATTGGAAGCACAGTCGGAATTCCTTGGGCAATTGGGTAGCCTTGAGTGGGGGAGGGGAATGGGCTACCATCCTTGGGTATGCCTTAAGTATGCCCTTGTGAGATGGTCCAGGGTGGGGAATACATTTTTTTTCCCTCTGGACTCTCAAGGCTTCCCTTTTATTCCACCAGCCCTGACTCTGTCCTTGACCCTGATGCGGATTTTGACCTGGATGAAACCATGGACGTAGCAAGACATGTTGAAGAACTTTTAAGGCGACCAATTGACAGTCAATGGATCCCTCACACCCAGTCATGATTCCTGACCCCTCCACTCCTGGTCTCATCACCGTCCTCTCTCCTCATTGATGGGTGTTAAATTTCATTCATCATTGAAGACAATGCTCATGATGGGAAGCGTTGATGGTCGCTGGGGCCTCGGTGTTTCTGTGTATGTGATACCAGTGGGGTGGGTGGGTGTGTGCCCAAGTGTCTTCTTCCCCTACTCTCTAGTGTTTGCCAGCCTCTTCAGGGCCTATGGGATTGCGACTATTTTCTATGTCTAAAAGCCAGTCCGAAAGCTTTCATTGTTAGGAGGGAAAGGGAAGGGGGAGGGGGGAATGGTCTTTTTTTCTCCTTTGCCCTATTAGCAGCAGTTGGGTGGGACAGGATTGTCTGAGAGAAGGGGTGGGAGGCAGGACAGAATTTGCCCATGTGCTGGTTTTTTTGAGTTTCTTCCCAAATGCACCTGTATTTGTGTGTTCGCACTTGTCCATGTTAATGCACAGAGATGTCTGTGTTCACGTATGTATTAGTCAGGCCATGTAATACAGTAGAAAGCCCTGCATTTGGAGGCAGAGGGCCTGGGTTTTAATTAGGGCTCTTCCTCTGTGTTACTCTTGTGCAACCCGCTTCATCTCTTTAGTTTCTACATCTCTAAGGGGTTGGATTAGAGGACCTTCCGGAACCTGTCCAGCTCAAAATCTGTGATCCTGCAATCCCTTGAACAAAAGGGTTTGGGCTAGAACTCCTGGCAAATGCTTTATATACTGACCCAGAGTGTAAACTCCCAGCCATTCTTAGATTTCTCAGGGAGGTTACGCTGTAGCAGCCATGTCCCAAGCCTGGTCTAGGAAGGGTTAACTAGATACAGTTTGTGGTGTAAGAGCTGCCTTGTTCCCATAAGTAGTTGCTAGACCTCTTCCTCTCTCTTGGTTCTGGGATCCTGACCCTTCAGGCCTCATTGTCCTCTCTCAAATCTCGGTTTTCTTTTCCTGACCCATATCCCTTCTCCCAACACACACACACACACACACACACACACACACACACACCTTTTGACCTTGGCAATGACCAGAAAACAGGATGGCCTTGGCTACAGGGGAGGGGAGGTGTCTAGAACACAGTAAATAGGACTTAAAGTCTTTAAAAAAAAAACAAAAATAAGTCTGTCAGAGAAGGGAGAGACTATACCTGTGTGTATGACTGATGCTAGAAGCTGATTTTTTATGGTGGCCTTGGGGATCTCGTTGCAAATGGGTAACTGGTTTTGGTACCAAAAGGGTCCTTTCCCTATCCTGGCATATCCCTTTCAGCTCACCTAGCAGGCTGGGGACTAGAAAGAGTCAGGTTTACAAAGTGGGAGAACATCTATCTGTGTTGTAGTGGGATATGAGGGTTAAGATTAGAGGTTGGACCGCCTTTGAGGGCCGGGCAGGTAGGGGCCAGAGGATGACACCGCATACTTTTTGTACATTGTAACAACACATTTGCATAAAGTGAAAAATGCTGTTTTTGAATAAAATGCTTTTTTAAAAAAAATGGCCTTGTTTCTTAGATGGGAGGAGCTGGGATACATAACTGGGGGATGAATGATGAGTTTGGAATGTGACCTGGGCATTTCACAATTTTTTTCCTCCTTTATGTTCCAGCGCTGGAGTTTTACAACTTGAGGCCACATATCTATATCTATATCTATATATCACCTATCTTCAAACTTCTGAGCCATGGCTAGTTCTAGCTAGTTATCTTGGGGAATGCTAAATCTTTCAAAATTGCATCAGGAAGGAGACTGATGACTCTCAGGAAACCAGTGGGTGAAGGAGGCATGCCTTGGGGTAAGTGGAGATGGATAGGGAGTAAGAGGCACAGTGGAATCTACCCAGTTTTATAACTCCCATCAGAGAGGAATTCTGGGATTGGGTATTGGGGAGAAGAACTCCAAATCCGTTGCCTGGCTAGGATTTTAGCTGTGGCTACAGCTGCCTCCTTCTCCCCCCTCCTCCAGAAGACCAGTAGGTGGCAACATTGTCCCATAGCTGATATTCCTGAACAATGCTCTAAGTGTAGACCCGTAGTAATGGAAAGGAGTCCTCTACCTCCATTTTATAATCCCCTGAACTGCAGGCTCTACCCTGAGAGGTCACCCAGTTAAAAATTAAGTGCAGATGAGTACAGCTGGGAAAACCAGCTTTAGGCTGCAACTGCCAAATGTTTAGACGTTGGAGTTACTCAGATCCCTTCAGTGACCCCAGTGGCAAAAGCTTTTTTTTTTTTTTTGCGCGGGGCAATGGGGGTTAAGTGACTTGCCCAGGGTCACACAGCTAGTAAGTGTCAAGTGTCTGAGGCCGGATTTGAACTCAGGTACTCCTGAATCCAGGGCCGGTGCTTTATCCACTGCGCCACCGAGCCGCCCCCTTTTTTTTTTTTTTTTTACAGCTCATTAAAAAAGGACGGGTGCTGGGACCATGACTTCCTTGACTTGGGGAAGAAAGGCTCGGACCTGTGCTGGGTTGTGTTTAGGAGTCATGGCAACTCCTGGCAGCTTTGTGCTGTGACTGGGGATGAGGAAGGCAAGGGGGTCTCCATCGGGCGGAAGCAACACGACCCATCTTCCCTTTTGTCTGTGCAGGGAAGGCAGCTGGCTATCACACACTGGTCTCTGTCTCCATGGTGCTTGGGGGAGGGAGGAGGGAACAGGAGCACAGCTAAGGAGGCTCGGGGATGAAGAGAGCAAACGGCACCAAAGCATTTCCCTGAATTACGGGCCTGTAGGCCAACCCTGGGTCCCTGCTTTTCACAGCAGTTCTAGTCGAGTGTTTACATGTTGCAGTCCCCAGTGACAGACCTGGAAAGAGCATAAAAGACAGACAGTGGAAGAGGGGAGAGAAATCCGGGGCTGGCATCTTCTTTCCTTAGCTTAGAGACGTTAAACAGGGCTCAGAGAAGCTGTGGAAGGGGTGTGGAATCTGGCTCTTTCAGATTAGAAAAGCCTTTTGTCAGAGCCACTGACGTCTCCTGTTTACCTAAGGCTGACAGAAAAACGTCAGGCTTAGGGAGACGAGGGAATGGGGTACCTACCCCCCCCCCAGGAACTTTGACTTCTGAAGCCGACACCCAGACAACAGCCCTGAGGGAGTTTGGCAGGTGGTGTCATCCCAGCCCCTGCATCCATCCCCTCCTTCGGTTCAGGCTGCTCTCCAAGCCTGGAATGTTCTGTCCTCAAGCGTCACTTTGGGAACCATAGCTTCCTCTAAGGATCAGTTCATGCTGTACCCTAAGAGGCCTTTCCTGATGCCTCCAGTAATAGTGTTCTCCCCATACCCCCACTGGGCTGCTTCTCTGGGTACACACTGGTTCCTCCTGGCAGAATGTAAATTGAGGTCGGGAAATGTTTTGGTTTGTGATTTGGTCTTGGTGTCCCCCTGGTAGGTACACAATAAAAACTTGCTGAAGACAGTCATTCCCACCCCGGGTCACAAGCTTGGCCCTGGCAGCAGGGTTTTTTGGAAGGCTGGTGGGGAGGAGAAGGTGGGGGGGGCATAGAGAGAGTGAGAGAGGGCAAGAAACATGCTACATGATCAGATAATTGCTTTAAAATGTTTATTTCTAGAAGTTAAAAGCAGATAGATACAGCAATAAAATATACAAAAACCAACTTTTTTTTTTTACAGTATGAAGTATACACTTAGAGTCAGAATGCAAGAAGTACTAGGTCAACAGTTCAGAGGTTGTTTTACAAACAAAACCAATGTACAAGATGAACTGGCAACAGGGAAGCCCCTTGGGGGCATGATGAGGGGGAAGGGGAGTTTGAAAGGGGTTTGAGAAGGGCAGCAAGACCTATCCCAGATACTGTTCTTGAGAGGAAACAATTAAATGGAGGGAAAGGTAAACCAAGTCTCAGTTCCTTTCACTGCTTCTGTCATCACAAGAATTCCAAACAGGAAGACACACGCCACCTAAAATCATCAATTCTAAAAGTCCACCCCAGGGCTCTGAGTCACCTATCTTCTCCAGCCCCACATTGCAAAATAGCAACAGTGAGTTCTTGGTAGCAGTCCTCAGTTTTCCAGCCTACATGATCAAGGTGCTCCTGACTTTTGCTAAAAAAAGGGAGAAGGGTGTGCACTGAATGCCAACTCCATCTCATCGTGAAGATGATTCAGACCAGGAGGAACTTCTATATCTCTTGGGGAGATCAGTCTCCCCATTCAGCTCAAAGGCTGCTCTGGGGACTGACAGAGGGTAGGGAACAACTGAGAACAGACGCTTCAAGGTCCTCATAATCCAAGGGGCTGCCTCTGGAGCAGAATGGACCTCAATCCTCTTCAAGAAAGCACCTGGGACAACACTACAAGTGTGCACTATCATTTGGCTGGCTAATACTAGGAAGGCAAAAAGAGAAGCACCAGAAGAGGCCTGAGGACAATTTAAGGCCAGTCAAGAGGTGGAGTCTTCTTTCCTCTTTCCCAGGCCCAAAAGCGGGGGCCTCTGACTCACCCCCAGGCTTGGGGAAAGCCAAGAGACACAGGCCCAACCAAAGTATAAGCCCCAGCCTTAGCAGAAAGTCTCCTAAAATTCCTTTGCACTGGAACATTCTATGATTTTGTATGTCTCCACCCTAGGAGCTAACCATGTGAAAAGTGAAATAAGTGCT
This sequence comes from Dromiciops gliroides, assembly GCF_019393635.1. NCBI lineage: Eukaryota > Metazoa > Chordata > Mammalia > Microbiotheria > Microbiotheriidae > Dromiciops > Dromiciops gliroides. The sequence goes on along the minus strand of NC_057864.1, from coordinate 180,409,164 downwards.
GAAAACCTTCAAGAACCTGAGAGAGCCATGTCCCCTGAAGCCACCAGGGCGCTTTGTGAGGCTCATGGCTTGACACTACTGCTGGCACCCACAGCTCTTTTGTATTTCACAAGGCTCCAAGCCCAGGATTCCTAAAGCAATGGGATTTAGAGAAACCAGAAGGGAAGAGGGTCATGCGGGCTGAGGAGGGAAGAATCCCTCCAGCCCAAATAAGGCACCCTAACAACCAAGCTCAGAACCAGAAACTAAGGCATTGGGGCTAAGAGGCTAGCAGAGAGAATGAAAAGGTTTATCAAAGAAAATTATATATAATTTTAGGCTCTTCCTAAACATGTCTGTTTTAAAGGCCAAGCAATAGCTTCAGAGCTTCAACTACCATTTGAGGTAATCAATAGTATGCTCCTTGAGGGCAGAAATCATGTCAGATTTTATCTTTGTGTCCCCAGCACCTTGAGCATGTTTGTTGAATGAAGGAAAGAATGAATTTAATTAACCTACTCTAGGACTCTAAGGAAAGACTGCTATGTGGGTTTGCTGATTACCTGGAAGAAATCTCCGAGGAGTCTTAAATAATTTTTTTTTTGGTAGGGCAATGAGGGTTAAGTGACTTGCCCAGGGTCACACAGCTAGTAAGTGTCAAGTGTCTGAGGCCAGATTTGAACTCAGGTCCTCCTGAATCCAGGGCCAGTGCTTTATCCACTGTGCCACCTAGCTGCCCCAATACATTTTTTAAAAGCTTTGATATGGGAGAGAATGGTGTTTTTTCTCTTTTGATTTTAACTTTTCCAAGTTTAAAAAGTCCTCCCTTCTGTTTGGATGTTAGCTAGAGAAGAGGTGCGGCAGGTGCTGGCATAGTACAGTCAGACACGGCCTGGAGCACCGACACACAAAGCAGGCACTGGATGCAGCTGGCACCAGTAGGCACTTGTCAAGCAAAACAAAAAACAAAGCAGGAAACCCAGAACACACACAAAAATCCCCAAATAATTAGGAGGAAGAAAGTTAGAGGGGGGAGAATCAAAACACATTCCCTTCTTCTCCCTTCTGCTTCCCCTACCCCCATGCTCCCACCCAAACCACCACAGTCTCAAAGGATGAACTGTATGACTTGTGTTTGGTTAATAGCATATAACCTAGATGCAGCCATTTCTCTGGGAGAAAGGTACCCTAATCACTTAAGGATAAATGAGAAGCAGGAGAGCAAAGAAAATTATCTGGAGCCACAAAGGGACAAGTTTCAGTTGATCTGGGGCTTGGTTGCTGGGTTGGGGTTTGTTTTTTTGGAGGGGGGGGGGGTTTAGGTGCCTCAGTTACATCATTCTGTAGCTTCCATTCTCAACCCATCACATGGGGGATGCAGCACACTCAGAAGTCAAGTCCATGTCAAACGTGAGGGTCTCTGGAAGGATAGAGAGAGAGGAAGGACAAAGAGAGAGATATAGCTCAGTGACCTGATTTCCTCAGAGCCAGAAGGGCACAACCCCCCTCCCATACCCTGCCCAGTATCCTAGGCTCCTGGGAAGAGTCTCTAGAGGCTCGGGTCATTGTTTCCACCCACTTTCCCACACAGCCCTCCTTTGAAAACAGCAACCAGTGCAGGTTAAATTCCAAGGACATATGCCCCACTACCCTCCAAGAGCCATGCCTTGACCTCCAAAAAGGGTCTCACACAAAAATCCTGCAGGCAGGGTTGAAAGGAAGAGTATTCAAGTCACTTTAGAAAAGGGCATTCTGCACGGGATGAGCTGATTAGTGGGAGAACAGGAGGAGCTGTCTGGGGAGCTTGGATGACTGCTTGCTCAGCAAGACTGGAAAGCAGATTGTGGTTCAGGTACAGGTTGCACCAGAAGGCCTTGGAGCTCCCTTCTACTTCTGAGATTCTGTGGCATGACACGACTCTCCATCTGATTGTGAACTTTAGATCTCAAGGATAACCTCAAGGTGGAGCTGAAGTGAATATTATTTCTAAGCAGAGAAGTGTCTGATAACCTGCATCATCTGCCAATTTAGCAAAACCACAGTCCCACAGCTCCCCCAACTCTTGTGGCCTCCTAGTAGGTTTACGAGGTCCTTGCTACTTGGTTAGGGTTTCCCAGTCTTTTCTTTGCTGTTACAGTATGTGTAAACGAAATGTTCTAGGGAGGCCAGAAAGCTGCCTTCCCTGGTGTGGTGAGGCAGTGTGGGATTTAGAGGGCCAACTACGCATCAGACTGAAGCGCCATCTATTTTGCTCCCTACTAGGGAGATGGTTAACCACTTGGGCTGAAATGAAGTTGAAGAATTTATTTCTGTTGCAAATTATTTAGTATCCACTGCAACTGGCACAGACAACAGAATTGACTATTCCTAGTCACTACTTCCCTTCACTCCCATTGATTCTCTGTTCTATTCAGAATCTTTAGCCTAGGCTTCAATAGCTTCCCCATTTGCCCTTCTCTACTGCTCTCTGCGCACAGCTACAAAGCCTTGGCCAATGTTCAGCACTGGTATTATTGCTGCTCTCTTTTCCCTTAGCTCCATGTGCTCTCCCACCTTTGTCTTCAGACATCCTTTGGCTTGGAGTATCCTCCTTCCTGCCAATCAAACTCTCCTTCAATAAGTAACCACACTTGGTTCTGCTCTATTTCTTACTTTCAAACTCTTAGTACTTCATTCAGTCAACTCAGCCTCTACTGACCACCTGTTTTCACTAGATGATTCTGCATTGCTTGAATGCTGTTTTGTAAGCACTCTTTCTTCTGTTTCCTGTGTGGCTTGCATGTCTCTGTCATCAAAATGAGTGAGTTCTCCCTGAAGGCAAGAAGCTAATTTTCCTCCTGTACCAGAAGGTCCCAACCCATTGATCATAAATCAACTGAAAAATTAGATCTGGTTACTTGAGGTGTTGAGGCCTTGGCTTCTACTCCTCTGTTTGCAGGCTGCTCAGAGAGTTCACCATCAGGTCACCTTCCCACAAAAAAGTCAGAGTTCCCCATTTTTTACTCTCCCACTCCTCCCACTGCAAGGATCTCTGCACACAGAGACAAATTAACTGACTTCACCCGACAAGGAAAAAGTCTAGGGGTCTTTGTCAACTGCACACTCACCAAACTGTCCCCCTCCTGCTGAGGGCTCAGCTCCTTCACCATTATTTCCAAACTGCATCAATGAATCTAAAGTGCGGGGGGACATCGGCAGGTCAATGGTATTGCTGCAGGTCGTTCTGTAGGAAATGGGGAGTGGGGGGAATGGGCGGGGTTGACACGACATAATAGAGAAAAAAAGAAAAACAACACACACACAACAAGCCATCAAACTCTGGTTTCCAACATAAAAAAAACAAAAACTCGAGCTTCTAACACACAGAGGTCATTTTAGGGAACGACTGTGGTCTCAGGGGGCCCCTCCCTAACCCCTTACTAGTTCTCTTTCACCCAGTTTTCTACTCTCAGGGACAACTTAGGGTACAAGGAATGTAAGCACAATGGGTGAAAACACTTACGGGGTCACACAGATAAACTTGGTCTTCAGGTATGGGGCAGCACCTGTGAAAAGCAAGGAAACCCAGTTCTGTTAAGTGGGGTGTGAATTTACAAATACATAAAAAGAAGAAGAAATGTCCCTGGCCCAGAGAGACTTCAAAGTGTCAAGTTTCATCCTAAGCAACAGTATGGGACAGAAGGGTTCATCCACAGAACTGTCCTTTTCCCCTTGACTATTCAATGCTGTCTCTGATAGAATAGCATGAAGTTAGCACCTCCTTGCCCCATTCAGACTTGGAGAGCTCTATAACTCTTCCTCCTCAACCTATTCCATCTGTTTTCTTATTTACCCAAGATCTTCATGATTTCTGAGCTTTCATTTAATAAATACATTGTTAACACTTTTTGCTTCTGTTCTTTTATCTGTCTTTGTCAGTGTCTATAATTTAAAGGTCTCAAGGAACAAGGGCCAGGCCCACAGAGTTCTCTTTGTAGGATACCCAGAACCACAAGCAATTAGGAACCTATTAAATTCAGATTACGGGTAATGGCCTGGGAATTTGTTTAAAAAAAAATTTGCCTTGCATTGTGTTTTTATAACATGCCAGGCTTATAATAAACTTCATAAATTAAGGCATTGTCCTAATATAATCCTCAGCAAAAACTCTTAACCCAAAAAGTGTATAAAAAAGATAGTAATACTGAGTATTTTTGAAAATGTACCTGATGAAGTGAAAATGGGGTCCTAGTACTGGTTCTATCCTGCCGAGCTAGGTAACCCTAAGTCAATCATCTATTGTCATAGAGACTCAGTTTCTTAATTTGTAAAATGAAAATACTGAACTAAGTTATATTTAAGTTCCCTTTCACTCCTAACATTCTGATTCCTGATTGAGGCAGTAACTTCAATCTGGCAAAGGTTGACCTAATTGAGTTCTAGATATCACTCATTTTAATGCTAATATCTATGTTGATTGTACTTTAAGCCCTGGAATTTTGATATGAGCTCTGTGCCCCTCAGACAGGCAAATAACCTGAGGGTAGGAGAGATGACGAGGCAGACATGTGAAGGTTGGGACTTAAACAGAACCTGAAAGGGAAAAGAGGGACTGAATTAAGGAGCTTCATAAAGGACTTTTCGAAGATATGAGGCTCAGATTGTCTGAGAAGGCTAGTTCTAGGGGAGGAAGGCCAGCAGAATCTGCTGAGTCAGGGTTCTAGTGGCTATATGAAGAATTTCAAAACTTAGAAGAAAATATTACAGACAGATCTGAGGCCCAGATAGAAATGACCTTTAGTGACTAAGGTCATGGGAAAAAAAGAGATTTGTCTTTTGGGGAGTTGGTATGGCAGGTGAGAAAAGAGAGCAGATAAAGCCTGGTAAAACTATGAATCAGAAAGAGTCTATGCTTTTAATTTACCCAAACTATAAGAAGTCCATTATCTGAAGTTTCCTTTAACTGTAACAAACGGTTCTTTTTAAATGGCTTATGTTGTGTTTGAGTCGGGGAAGGGATAGAGGAGGAGGATCTGTGGAGGTGACAGACCTGCCACTATGGGGTCCGCCAGAGGCAGAGAATGGTGATGGCCAGAGAGCTTTTTGGTTGGGGGATGGTCCTCATGACCCTTTTCATCACACCATCTGTTTTCCTATCCCCGATTTTTTAACTGCTTCATCATGTTCAAAAGAGCTCCTAGGTCTACAATCTGTGACCCACCCACCCACCTTCCTCCTAACAAAGGCAATTAAGTTATTGCATGTCAGTTTCTTACTTGTGACTGACATCCTTCCCCCAGAAGGAGACAATGTGGGCCTCAGAGAAGGCCAAACCCTCCCACTCCAAAACACGATAGGAAGAGGAAAATGCTAATCAAGGATGTAGCCTCAGATTGGGATCTCATGTCTTAAAGCATAAATAGCCGAACTACCAGCCAGCGCCTGGATGGCCTCCACAAAACAAGAAGGCATAAGTGACAGGGGCTGATTAATAGATCTCCAACTGAAGGACAAGGTGGAGAGAGAGAGATAAGGAACAACCAGGAAGCCACGTCATAAACTTCATGAACAAACTGAATTGGCAGAACAAAGGCAAAGGGAGACCTAATTAGTTCAGGTCACATATCTCCTTCTTCACTTGCCCACTCCACACATGTAATTCTTAATGGATCCTTTTAATTTGTAAGAAGTTCATACTCTGAAATTCTCTAAAATTATGGCAAAACAAAGAGAAAATGGGGCTAGGTCAGGGAAAAAAGAGGGGGCAAGTGAAGCCAATTTCCAGAGAAAACGTTCTGGGGCAGCTAGGTGGTACAGTGGATAAAGCACCGGCCCTGGATTCAGGAGGACCTGAGTTCAAATCTAAACTCAGACACTTGACACTTACTAGCTGTGTGACCCTGAGCAAATCACTTAACCTTCATTGCCTGGGCCGAAAACAAACAAAAAAAACATTCTGCTCTTCATCTTTCAAAACACTATGGATATATAATTTCCATTTTATCTTTTGTGAACTTTGTTTACATAATTGTAGAATCTCTATTATGACTTCGATGAGTCCTCTAGGAAGTGTGGGGAATTACAGCAGAAAAAAGATTCAGAGGGGTATGAATGAAAGCCCTGGGCTCTCTTTCAGTGGGAGACTGAATGCAGCCATTGCTTTCAAGTTTAAATATGTGTATGTGTGTGTATGTATACATATGTGTATGTATATATATTATATATATGTAAAATGTGCATGTTTACTTACATACACATGGGATTTTTATGTACACATATCAAGGACCTATATTTTCAGCTGGGTAGGAACTCCCATTATAGGAATGAAGTACAATCTCTCTGTAATTTATTATCTTACCAATGGATAAGTAATCCAAGGATTATGAACAAAAAGTCTTCAAAGGATAAATTAGAAATTATTAACAACCACAGGAAAGCCTGCTCTAAATTGCTAAGAATAAGAAAAATACAAGTCAAAACAATCATGAAGTTTCACCAAATACCAGTAAATCAACAAAGATGACAAAAGCTAGAAATATTCCAAGTTGAATGGTCTGTGAAGTCAGGCACATTAATACACTGGTGGTAGAGCTATGAATTAGTCCAAAACATTCTGGAAAGCAATTTGGAATTATGTTAAAGAATAAGTGATGAAAATATCCACATCCTTTGATCCAGAGATCCCCAAAGGAAGTCAAAGACAGAAGAAAGATCCCATAAATACCAAAATACATATATACCATTTTTTGTGGTAGCAAAAGAAACCTGAAAACAAGACAGATACCCATTGACAGGAGAATGGCTAAACAAACTGTGCAGTATATATATATATATATATATATATATATATATATGTATAATATTTTATTTTTTTAGAAAACACTAATATGAAGAATTCAGAGAAACTTGGGAAGATTTATATGAACTGCTGCAGAGTGAAATAAGAACCAAGTAAACAATATACAAAATAACCCTAGCAGTGTTTAACCAAAAAAGAAAGAAATGAAACTGAATGCTTTGAAATTATACTGACCAAGCTTGGCCTTGCAAGTACAATGGAGAAAATGTATCTCCCTCCCTTCCCTGAAGAGGTAGATGACTATGAGTATGGAGTACCTATTGTATACACTGTCAAATGTGATCAATATGTTGGACACGGTCCTTTGAGTAAGGTTGAGTTTGCTAAACTGTTTTGTTTTTTTCCTTTTTCTTTTTAAATCTTTGTTACATGGGATTAGGGAGAGGGGTAGGAAGATATATAAAAATGAAATAGATAAAAATGAGAGGCCTCAATTTAAAGAAAACTTATGGTCTTAAAAAGCTGCCCACAATATAAAGGGGTTAAGTGCCTGGTACTTTCCTCATAAGTGTCAAAAGTGGGACTTGGATCCAGGTTTTCTAGAGTCTAAGTACCTTACTCTGGCTTCTATTCTTTCCTATGTATACTCATCTAAGAATCCATGAATGATCTATGATTGTGTCTATATCATGATGGAAAACTCTTGGTGAGAGAACTCTGTCCACCAAAGTAGATCAAAACCAGCAATGCCCTCAAGAGTCTTGCCTAGGGCTGGAGAGGTTAAATGACTTGCCAATGGTCATCTAGTTATTAAGTGTCAGAACCTAAAATTAAGTGGGCAGAACCTAAACTTAGGTCATCCAATCTCCCAATCTAGCACTCCTGTCCACCAGCCCACACTGCTTCTCCTACCTTATGCTGCCAAAAAATAAAGCTTTTCTCTCAAAGAATACACATAGCGACTGTACATATATAACTTATATCAAATTACTTGCATTCTTGGGGAGGGAGGGAGGGAGGGGAAGGAAGGAGAAAAACTTGAAACAAGAAGTCTTATAAAAACAAATGTTGAGGGGCAGCTAGGTAGCGCAGTGGATAAAGCACCGGCCCTGGATTCAGGAGTACCTGAGTTCAAATCTGGCCTTAGACACTTAACACTTACTAGCTGTGTGACTCTGGGCAAGTCACTTAACCCCTGTTGCCCTGCAAAAAAACAAACAAAAAAACCCCCACAAAACAAATGTTGAAAACTATCTTTACATGTAACTGGAAAATAATAAAATATTTATATGGAAAAGAATACATATAGCACTGTCACACAAGAGGTTAGAGAGGCTATAGTCGGCTGTTAGAGGGCTAGGCTTGAGGTAAGGAAGACCAGGGTTCAAAGTGGATCTGAGATACCCACTATCCATGGCCCTGGAGAAGTAACTAACTACTCTAGGCTTCAGTTTCCTCCTCTGTTAGACTCACTGACCTCTAGTCTTTCCAGCTCTAAAACTATGATCCTATGATCTTATACTTCCTTCTGTCAGTGTTAGTGAAATGCTCACATCTGGGAAATCTGTGATTAACCCTCTGCTTCAGCATCTTTCCCTTCTCACCTAGTGTTGTCATCTACAGGTCAAAAAACTTTAGGAAACCCAAGGCACAGTTCTATGCACCCAGCTGCCACTACCAGCTCTATTCTCAATATTGTGTTAAGTTTTTTGTTTGTTTGTTTGTTTTGCGGGGCAATGAGGGTTAAGTGACTTGCCCAGGGTCACACAGCTAGTAAGTATCAAGTGTCTGAGGCCAGATTTGAACTCAGGTTCTCCTGAATCCAGGGCCAGTGCTCTATCCACTGTGCCGCTTAGTTGCCCCTCAATACTGTGTTAAGTTTTAAGGTTGTGTGTGTGTGTGTGTGTGTGTGTGTGTGTATGTGCGCCCCTCATTAAACTAGGAATTCCTGAAATGAATGACCCATTTTCTTCTTTCTTTTTATTCCTCTACAAGGGCTCTAGTCCATGGTGGTGATAGCAGTGAACATCACTGACTTACTGAATGCCCATGGAAAGACTGGATCATTACACATTACCTTTCTATCCTCCAAGGACCCAGTGACTTTGCACCTCTCCAAAAGGACTCAGAATTCAGTGCCTGGTACAGGGAAAATCAACGACTACCTGGGTCAGCTTCAGGATGCTCCTGGCTCTCTGGCCGGCAATACTTTCCAAATGCCTCCTCCTTGGGAATGTCAGGGTAGAGATAGACTAGGGGAGATACCAGGATGTTGGTGGCATCCATGATTTTATAGCCCATGATGATCTCAGCAAAGGACATATTGTTCAGCTGTTGCTTTGTGTATGGTTCCACTGACTGGATCTGGGTCTTGCCTGTGGTAGAATTTGAGAAAGAAAGACCATTGGCCATATGTCTAGAGATCCAAGGGGGAGCCCCCCACCCCCACCCCAGAAGGATGAAATGACAATACCAATATAAATACCTCATATTTATATAGAAAAGCACTTTATATAAGAGATGTTACACTCTCTCATAGGTGTGGCCCAAGGCCCTGGACACAGTGCCCAGTGGTCTGGTACTGAGAATCAGCAGCAACTTTAGGGAAAAAAGAGGGTGGAGCCTGGAAGGAAAACCTTGAAGGTTAGTTATGGGTAATAAGGGATCATGGAGCCCCCTCTGGTGGAAAGACTTTACAGTAAAAACCTGAAAGATCGAGCAGTCAGTTTCCTTCCTATTCAGTAAGGTAGGGGGAAAATGAATGCCGGGGAAATCACAAGAGAAAAAACAAACAAATGAATAAAGAGAAGGAATGTAGAGCCATTTACTCTAGCCTCTGCCTCTTAACTAACTGCACTGGGCAGATGAGACTTGCCTCAACGAAGTGCTGTGGATGTCACAACAAAGGAAAACAAAACACCTAAATGTCCCTTTGTAACTGAGCAAAGACTAGAATAGAAGAAACATCCAAAGGGCAAAGGCAGTGGATGGTCACTGTTACCCACAGCAGGGGGTGTGGTGACAAAAGGCCATTGTTCTAGCTCACCACTAATATCCTTTTCCACCCAGGTGAAGGTGATGCCTCCCTCTTTGCTGCTCTCGCTGAACCTCAACAGGAAGGTTCCAGGGGGTTTCGTGCTCAGGATGGCTCTCTCTCGTTCCTTGCTAATGAAGCCCATTATATACCTGTGGCCAAACAGGGCAAAAAAGAGGGTAAAGACTCATTCTTCTCACTCCTCCAATGCCACCATATCAAGTAGCTTTTTCAGAAACTACAATAACATGTGCCGGTTTTCCTACTTATGTGCTCTCTCTTCCTCCTCCAACCAGGAGTATTGGCTTACCCTTCATTCCACAATGCCAGAATATACTTTTTCACGAGGTCAATAATGTTGTCCAACCAAACCCAGAAGGAGAAACCTTTGCCAGCCATGTTTTCCTAGAGAGAAGGATGTGTTAAATCTAGCATATGCTATGGCTATGATAGTTCTTGAGAGTACCAAATTCCTCCCAAAGGATACAGTATGGGTTCTGAGAAGTTTTGCTAACTTCCCTTTCTCTCCTTAGACTAAGGTAAAATGTCCTCCCACTCCACAAAATCTAAGTGAGAGCCACTCAAAGACATACCCCACTGTCACAAGAGAGAAACCCATATCTACCCTCAGAAAGATGTCAAATTCCAAAAATATCCCCTCTTTTCCATCCCCATCTGTAGGCGGGCCAACAGGGACTCAATTACAGGAATGCTTACTTTGCAAAATTTGGCCCATGTGATCTGGCACCCTGAGTAATTCACACCAGGTCCTAAAAGGGAAAAGAATTAGGTGGTGAGATTTTCAACCTTGTATCAAGGTCTAATTCCCTAAGAATAACCCACATTTTTCCTATGTTGTATATGTTCTACAAATAGGTTACTTTTGAACAGCCAAGACTAATACTACTACTGTTCCGCCACTAGCAAGATCTATATTTGAGTTGGTTTTTCCAAAACTACGGATGAGCTACACTGAGTTCTACTCTTTCACCTGGTCTTATTATCAAGGGTATACACTGGCAGGGGCAGCTAGGTGGCAAAGTGGATAGAGCACTGGCCCTGGAGTCAGGAGTACCTGAGTTCAAATCCGGCCTCAGGCACTTAACACTTACGGGCTGTGTGACCCTGGGCAAGTCACTTAACCCCAATTGCCTCACTAAAAAAAAAAAAAAAAAAGGCAAGATGGCAGACTAAAGTTAGACAGACTCAGCCTTTGTATAGAATGATGCTAATTGTCCTATATGCATACTAATCCCATTTAAGACTTCTCTGTTTCTCTACAAAGCTATGAATACAGACTGTATAGCATCTAACTCTCTACTGGAATTCCTCTTTAAAGAAGAAGCCAGAGAGTTTACAGGAGGACTGGGCATGTGATCCTTCAACTTCGCCTTCCCCATCTACTGTAGGAACATAAAATTCTAGAGGAGAGGAGACTGGGGAAGAAGACCAAGAATCCTGAGAGAATTCTGGCCCCTAAAGCCCACAGAAAGGCCTCCCTATCCCCAACCTCTAAGGAGTATAAGTTACTGACACCCACTTCTCTTCTTACACACTGGCAAGTCAGATTTTCTGGATGAGTAACACTGTACCATTATTTTTTTCTGTGGGAACATCACATTTCTGAGAAGGCAGAGAGAAGAGAAGACAGGTTGCCCACCTAAAAGCTTCTCTGCTAGTGTAGTCAACTGTTCGATGCTTAAGCCCCGCTTTGTGGTGGAGGAAAACTGCCAGCTTAGCACCTCAGCAACTTGATCCCATGTCCCAATGGGAGGCTTGGTGAAGAAGTTAACATTCTGCTCAAGAAACATATCACAGTGAATGGCAAGAAGGTTGAAGTTAAAGATACACAGAAAAGAACAGGAGGCTGCTCCTAACCACAGATAAAAGCCATATGGCTCCCCTGGTGGCTGCACACTAACCTTGGGGTTATTGGTCAACATGTTATACCAAAGGATTGAAGCCCAGGCATTTGGCATCTGACAGATGTTAGAGATGACCACAACTGGTAAGGAGTGTGTCTGTGGAATAAGGGAAGCAGAAACTGTCAGCATATCCCCAAATCTCTCAATCCCCCATTTTGTAACCACACTTATCATTAATTCTCAATCAGATGCTCTAGAACGTATGTAGGTCTGCATCCTTGCATAGGAAAGCCTGTGTCTGAAGTCAGGAGAGTAGAGTGCTAGTTCCCAGCTTTGCCACTAACTGCCAAGGAGACTGGCCAAGTCACTGAACTCTGTTGGGCTTCCACCTGCAATCCGTAAAACTGGGAGCTCCTTATAAGCAGAGCTCCTCTCCTCCAGCTAGACCTAGTGTTCCCAAAGAGTGCCTTATTTTTCATGCTAGAACTGTTCTAGAAAATTGTATGTGTAAATAAAATTGCTACAAAGTAAATTTGTTCAAATCTCTTTGAGTTTTGAAAAAATAATTTAAGGAATCCTATGGTGAAACCTTTTGTAAAGCAAATCATTACCCTCTAGTTTTATCCAATTCGTAAACCCTAAATTTCATGTTAAGTTGGCTAAGAGCAGAGAACACTTCTCTTTCCTTCAAAGTGCCTAATTCAGGACCCCACCTACAGAAGGCACAAAAGGAAGGGGGACAAAACAAGTTGGAGGTAAGGGCATGGGAAAAGAATAAAAAGCCCCAAACAATGATTGTTAAAATGAAGTTACTTAGCAATCATATTCAAGTTTTCTCTCTCTAGACAAACCTGCCTGCCCAAAATTTGTCCTAAATCTGCCCCACCCAGGCTGGCTTTTCCCACAGGACTAACCTCCAAGTCGATCTTTAGGCCTTGATGGTAAACTTCTGTCTCAAAGGTGATGAGATGAAGTTCTTCAGTCACTATCAAAGAGGCCTGTAAAGAGGAGACAGAGATCTAGCTTCAGAGATCAAAGAGAACAGTGCCATCCCCAATAACCAGCAGAAGAGGGAAGGGAATTCAGAACCTGACTCTCCCACCCCCAGTCTGCCGTCTCTCCGTTAAAATAGCAGCCAACTTTCAAGAATGCACCGACGCCACCTTTCCCCACCAAGCATTTCCTTCACTGCTTCCCTGCAATAAGACCACCTCTCAACCCTAACTTTAGAAATGGTTTTCAACCCTCATGACGTCATATGACACTTGGATTGTTTCTCTTTTACTGGGTGCTGCACTTTATACTTCAGTCATTAATACAGTTTGTATGTCTCCACCAGACTGTGAGCAGCATGAGGAGAGGAGCTGTGTCTCGTCATTTTTCTTTTTCAGTGAATACAGAGTATGGTTTTCTGCAGATGGTAGGTAATTAATATCTGTTAAATTGAACTAAATTAATGTCCTGGGGCCAGACCAACCAGTCACACAAGAGGCCAAAAAACAGATGCGAGGACACACTCAGAAAGATACAAAGGTTGTAGAACAATAATGATGCCTGTTCTTAATGAAGCTTAAAAGCACAATCCCCAAAGGCGGGAACTCTGCAGTCTTAACATCAAGAGAACATTTTTTCCATCAAAAATTAGATTGAACTAAGGAGTAATCCCTTGAAGCTGAAGGATGGTTGGGTGCATAAAGAGGAAAGGAAGGACAAGAAAAAATAACCAAGTTCTCATGAAAATCTCCAATATGGCAACTTCTCTCCCCCTTTCATACAGTAACTATTCTTCCTGGGTAGGTAAAATAGGGGCCAAAAAAAAAAGCCCTCAAATGGTGTGTGATGGCAATAAAACTGTCAAGTTAATGAAATCTTTTAAGTCTCAGGCAAGATGGGAAGTTTCTAGAGGTTGTGGATAACAGCTATGGGAAAGCTGGAAAGTCCCTAACTGATAAAGAGTGACTTCCCGGAACAATCCAAGATTGGCTTTTAACCAGTGACGTGGCACAACAGACTGATTTCTGACAACGGCCCTTGGCGTATAACTTTTCTTTTTTACTTCTTGGTAAAGTTAAGCCCTCCCAGGTGAGCTCCCCCCACCCATCCTACCAACTTACATCACAGTTGGCCCGGCCCCCATTGCCACATCTCTGCTCCCTCAGGGTCTACGGGAAGAAACAGAACACGTCTCACACAATTGTTCACTTCTAGTGCTACCTCTGAAAGTAAGAGAGGGTAAGTTGTTTCCTGCATACCAAGTGTTTGAACTCTGCAGAGAGGCTGCCATTGTTAGACTCCTCCATGTTCATCACTTTCGTGTTTGTTCCCAGAATGTTGAATTTCCGGGATCTGAATCACAAAAGGAAAACAACTGAGTGGCTGGAGAACAGAGATGTGGGAAATGAAGAGAATGAAAGGAATCTTCAGGAGAGGACTTACCCTCTTAATGCTGCAACATCACCAGAGTCTCTGTTGAGAATATGAAAACATTTTCAATAAAATAGGCTTCCTCCTGTGTCCTCCTGTGGAAAAACCACTATATAGCTCTTTTTGAAAACTGTTCTATTTGAATGTGCTTTAAATATATAGAGGGAAGTCTTTAATTGCTTAAAACTGCACTAAGACTTTAGGGACAACCTGTATATGTAGCAATGGGGTGCTCTATATATAGGAGAAAAAAGGAAGGAAAAGAAGGTTCTGCTCCCTTAAAAAGCAAAGTTAGAAACAGATTTCTAAAGAGCTCTGTAAGAGTATCTAGTGATAATTTCTAGTATTTTATTCAAATTAGCTTTTGCATTAATTTCTGGCTTCAAAAAGCAGTAGAAACAGGCCAAATAGGGGTGGGAGGATATGGAAATAAAACCATATCTTTAGATTTTAGATTAGTCCTGGGACAAATACTGAAATTTTTCTTTTTTTGTGCTTTTGCCACAAGAGAAGGAAGTAAGAATATCAAAAGAATTAAAAGGAGTTTTTTCCCTGAGGAATTAATTTGAGTAATAGCTCCCAGGATAACAGAAAACTCATTATAAAGGCTAGACTACAGAAAACACTGTCAGCAACCTGACTAAAGTTATTTTACCTAAATTCCAAGAACTCCAAGATAGGGTTGAAGGTAGATTAAGCAAGAACTTAATAGTTGAAAATTGATAACAGGTACCAGCCTATACCTAGAAACCTGGATCTCTTTCATTTTTTTCAAATTGCATAAATATGTATGTATATTTATGTAAATATATACATGAACATACATGTGTGTATGTTATCGCACTGAATAATAATAATAATAATATTAAAATTAAAGCACTACAATTAGGGCTGCAATTTTAATAGAAAGGGATGTTAATAAGTCTGTGGGAGCATGTGCTATGTATACTCTAAATCAGTGGTGTCAAACTCAAATAGAAACAGATCCCTATGGACTGCATATTGACTTAGAAAATCACAAATTAACATTACCTATGTTGTATTATATTTTCATTATTTTTGTGAATTCCAATTACATTTTAGTCTGGTTCAGCCTTTTGTGGGCATATGGATAGAATAGGCCCATGAATTTGATGCCTTTGCTCTATCCTTGACCTGGGTTCAAGTCCTGACCTTGACACAAAACTAGCTGTGTGACCATGGGCAAGTAATTTCTCTCAGTGCCACAGGCAACTCTCTAAGACTCTAGGTTAAAAAAGAATTGCCGGGGGCAGCTAGGTGGCGCAGTGGATAAAACATCGGCCCTGGATTCAGGAGTACCTGAGCTCAAATCCGGCCTCAGACACTTGACACTTACTAGCTGTGTGACCCTGGGCAAGTCACTTAATCCCCATTGCCCCGGAAAAAAAAAAAAAAGGATTTGCCAATTGGCATCAGTGGAAGGTGTTTCTACCTGGATTTCCTCATACTGATGAATCATGGAATTGGACAAAAAGAAAAAGAAACCTAGCCAGTTAGACCACAAAGCCATAATTAGAAAAGTAGTGGCAGTTCTCCAGAAGACAGGCATAATGCTTAGGAAAAAATTAAGGCTGATGAAGGGTGACCCTTTCAAACCTAAATCTATGGACTGACAACCAACACTTTACCTCCAATAAAGGAAGTGTGGCAAAGTCCACCACAGCAAATCTCAACTGAAATCTTCACAATGGTGGTTATGTGAGCATATAGCAACACATTTTATATACCCAAGATGTGAGTGAGCTCTCAAACTCAAGACACGATCACTCCAAAAAACCTCCAAATAATGACATAGGACAATTCCTGAAGCAGCAAAATCCACAGAAGAATGTGCTGAGATCATTTTCCAACCAAGAACAGCTTGGAAGGTCTGAAGGAGGGAGCCTCTGTGCTAAGAAAGGAGTGGAGCCCAACTCCCACAGCCTCACTGACACAGATCCAGTCCCAGGAAGGCCTTGTCAGAGAAAGAGACCCCCAGAGCCTCTGAATCAGCTGCAGCACCAGTGTCATTTAGAACTAAGCTTACAGTCTGGTGAGAAGGCTGAGCCCTTGGCAGGGGGAAGATTACAGAGGTCTCTGCAGGTGTTGAGGCAGAACCTGGGTTTTTCACCCCTGCTGGGAACCAGAAGGTAAGTTTGAGTAACAGTGGCCTAGGCAGGGAAGGGGCACACAAAGCTGGTTGATTAGCAAGTTGGCCTGGGGTCATCTACGGACCAGGGAACAGGCCAGGTGAGTGAAGAACCTGCCCCTCCTTAAATCATACCACCTGGGACCCCCTGAAGCTTGGGACTGTGTAGCCTGGAAACAGTGCACTACTTTAAGAAAAGTCAAGTAAAAGAAAGGCAAGATGAGCAGATAAAGGTGAGGACCATAGAAAGTTTCCTTAGTGACAAGGAAGATGGAGGTGCACCCTCAGAGGAGGATGGCAATGTCGGGGCCCCTATATCTAAAGCTTCTAAGAAAAATATATAACCCAAGATGTAATGCTTCAACTCAAAGTTTTCTGGGAGGAGATTTTGAATTTGCCTTTCCTTTTTTACTTCACTTTTCTGTCTCAGAATCTGTGCACAGAGGATAAACCCAACAAGTGAAAAGGACTGTCAATTCAAACTTTCTAAATGAAGGTTTTTCTCTCCTTCTTTACAAACAGTAAGAGTTCTGAATGAAGACTGAATCTTTACCATTTAGCCAAATCTTTGTAAAGTTCTTTCCTCTCATCCCCTCACTCAAAAACAACAATGACAAAACAAACAAACAAATCAGGGCTAAAGTAACAGGTTTACTTACTTGTCAATGCACACTTTAATTTTAAGTTGATAGTTTAATTCAGGAAATTTGACCAATAACCTATTGAAAAAGTCAATATAGTTTTTTAATAGTCACATAAAAACAATTACATTGGGGGCAACATAAATCAAAGATTCCCCAAGATAAAAAAAAGTCGTAATTCCATCACAAAACCCTTGTTTCCAATAAATAAAGGTTGATAAATTCTGTCCCGCAAAAAATCTGATGCCAAGTTACACTTTCCATTTAAGGCCCGCTTTACTTCAGGGTTGAAGGAATGGGAAATAACTAGTGATGAGAGTCCACATTACCTTTTCACTAAATTCTTAAACACTAAACATTTAAAACACTATCTTTGGGGGGCGGCTAGGTGGCGCAGTGAAGAAAGCACCGCCCTGGATTCAGGAGTACCTGAGTTCAAATCCAGTCTCCAGACACTTGACACTTACTAGCTGTGTGACCCTGGGCAAGTCATTTAACCCCCATTGCCCTGCAAAAAACAAAAACAAAAACAAAAAAACCCCCACTATCTTTGGCATCTTAATGTCGGGTATTTGTGGTGTTTTTCGAGAAGTTAAGAACTAAGGATTAGGACATCCTAGTATGAAGAGGCAATGAAAATGTAAAGGCAACTTCATGAAAAGTATTATAGAAACATATGTATTTAGTATTGCTTACTAAACCTGAAACCTAAAGCCACATTAACTGCATTTCTGCAAAGGGAAATTTTGAGGGTCGCAGGGTAAAACCCTAGCCTACCTGCTCAAGGACAAAAGTGTGAAATTAACACTCCCACTTACAAGCCCAAGTGGTATCAGCTAAATGTCTGTGAGGTGACATTTACTCCAACCTTGAATAGATTCTAAAGTCATGAGACTAATAATCAAAAGAAGGATAGGGGTTCCTTAGGCAGCTAAAAGGACAAGACCCCAGTGGCCTATTGGCTTTCTCAACAACCAAGTACATATCCTTACTCTGAAAGTCAAAAAGGATCACTGGCTACCTCCCCCATAGAACTCACCCAGCCCCATCCCACCCAAGAGAATAATATGAATGGGATGCTGGGAAATAATCTGCACCATTTATTGTTGTTGAAGAAGGGTGAAGCTATCACTGGAGACACTGGGATTCCTGCCAGTTGGCCTAGAATCATAGGTATATGCCTGGATGGATTTGAGGGAGGCCCACCCTTGTTGCTGATGCTGATATCAAATTCCAAAAGTTGTGGGTTACCTACCCATCTGGAGATATAGAATCCTTGCCAGATAATAATTCTCCCCCCACCCTGAGAGTAGATAAGCAGGACCCACCTGACTTTGGTAGTGAACTGGACGCCGGTCTTAATGACCAAGGGCCGATCAGGGTGCATAGGCATGCAGGGCTGCCGCTCGACAACAAAGGCACTGAGAGGAGAGAAGGGAGGGGAGAGGAGGCATTTTAGACAGAGGCCTCATTTCAGGTCCTCCTTTACCTCAGGCTGAATGAATTGGGAACATTACCTTTTCATTAAATTCCTAAAAAGCTCCACAATTCTCTCTTCCAGCATTGGTCGGTGTTGGACAATGGGGTCGCCTTTGTAGAGACTTCTGCTGCAATTCTTCCAGTTTCTTATCTGCTGGCGGTCGGGAGCTGAGATTCAGCTAAGGAAGTTAACCTGCAGACAATACCAGTGACTCTAATTTATGGTTTGAGGTGGGGAGAAGAGGGGTACATGTGTGACTGTGGAAGGGGTTGGGGTGGAAGGCAGATGAATTTTCAAGGTGGGAGAAAAGAAGGCTAAGGGAGGAATCCCAGCATAAATACTATCCAAACACTCCCTTCACAAGGGCCCTCTCGGTTGAAGGGACTATCTTGTTTGCATTTAAAACATGGAAAAAGGAATCTTTGAATCTTTGTTGGTGATCAAAGCTTATGTTATTAGGAAGTATTATGAGCTTGAGCTTAATTATTTACAAAGTTGAACACTGGGATTTAAGGATAAAGGATCTGAAATTTAGCGTTGGATTTCTCCATTAATAAAACATGTTCATGAGAGGCATCATTGCGTGGTGGCAGAGGGCTGGCCTAGAGTCAGCAAGATGTGCGTTCATGCCCTGCCTCTAACATGTTAGCTGAGTGACCATGGGCAAGAGCCTCGGCCTCTCAGTGCCTCAGATTCGTTAGAGGCAGCTGGGTGGTACAGTGGGGGCATCCTGGGCCTGGAGACAGGAAAGCCTGAGTACAAATGTGGCCACACACTCACTCACTGTGTGACCCTGGGCAAGTCACTTCATCTGTCTGATTCAGCTTCCTCATCTGTAAAATGGGTATACTATAGCACCTCCCTCCCAGGCTGGTTGTGAAGATCAAATGAGATAATCATTGTAAATCACTCTGCAAAATTTAGAGTGCTATATAAATGCTGGCTGTTATCATTATTATAAACTACAGTGTTGGAGGAGGCTTAGAGATAGGAAGCCATGCATCCAAACAGCAAGAAATTCACTTTTCTGAGGGAGCAATGACACATATGCAAACAGATGGGGAAAAGGTCAGCAAAACTGAGTGTACCCTGATGTCAGTGAATTAGTGGATAAAACAAAGAACACAAGCAGTTAATGGCATTCACTTTAGCATTTTCTCTCAATGGTCCAACACAGATAAAAGGGTCTTAAAACAACCAAAGATGCAGAGGAGGAAGGCGAGGCAACCCTAGGGATTCCTGAGCTCTCTACTGTGCACTTAGCTCTCTAGCTCTAGTATTTAGTTCCTTCTATTCCTACTACTTTTCCTCTATTCCCTGATAAAAGAAGCATTTTAAAACACATTAACAGATCCCATAACCAAATCCCTGTGTGTATTTATTTTTTCTAGAGTTGGGCCTCCCTGTCCAGCCTGGGTTGGAAGTGCAGTGGCCATTCAAGGGTTTGATACCACTGCTGACCGGCATGAAGCTTGGACCTGGTCCATTTCTTTTTTTGTTTGTTTTTTTTTTAAGTGAGGCAATTGGGGTTAAGTGACTTGCCCAGGGTCACACAGCTAGTAAGTGTTAAGTGTCTGAGGCCAGATTGAACTCAGGTACTCCTGACTCCAGGGCTGGTGCTCTATCCACTGCGCCACCTAGCTGCCCCTGACCTGGTCCATTTCTAATCCTCTCTTTTCGCAGCCTGATGGTCCCCCTGCTGCTGGAGGTTCACCACACTGTCGACTGACTTAGTAAAGACTCCTGCCTGGCTTTAGTTTAGAACTTCTGACCTTAACCAATCTGTCAGCTTCAGCATCAACCTCCCAAAAGCAGGGACTATTTAGGCCCCCCACCGTGCCCAGCATAAATCTGTGCAGTTAAAAATCCTCGGGTTGAGAGGAGCAGAACCAGGAGAACATTGTACACAGTATCAGCAACACTGTGTGAGGAACAATGGGGATAGACTTGGCTCTTCTCAGCAGTGCAACGATCTAAAACAGTTTCAAAGAATTCATGATAGAAAATGTTCTCAACATCCAGAAAAAAGAACTGTAGATTATGAATGCAGATTGAACCATACTATTTCTACTTTTGGACTGTTTTTTTTCCCCTCCTTCTTTTTTGAGGTTTTTCCCTTGTGCTCTGATTCTTCTTTCACAAGACGACTAATGCAGAAATATGTTTAATGTGATTGTACATATATAACCTATATCAGACTACTTTCTGTCTTGGGAAGAGGGAGGGAAGGGAAGGTGGGTGGGAGAAAAATTTGGAACTAAAAATCCTATGAAAACAAATGTTGAAAATTATCCTTATATGTAACTGGATAATAATAAAATACTTTTTTTAAAAAGTCCTCAGGTTTAGTATTTACTCTTAATCTATGGCCTGGGCCTATAGGGCTGACTATATCCATAGTCAGCATGGCTCTAGGAAAAAGAGCAAAAATGTTCCTCTTGATCTTTTACCAGTTTTCTAGGCGATCCAGGCAGATGTTGGGAGGGCCCCCAATACAAGCAATCTGTTGTCTCCTCTTCCAGTCAGCCAGCTCTTCATCTGTGAGAGTCTTCTGCACATATTCCATGGCTGAAAGAAGCCCTGCTAATTCACTCACAATTCCCTGTTTGGAAACCATAACAAAAATGGGAAATGTTGGGATATAGATTTTAACCATCTTCTACAGTCACATCAAGATAAGGAAGTTGTGAAAAGTGGGACAAGCAATGCCATGCTGTTACAAGGGAGCAGTGCTTGTGCCAAGGGTTGGGGAAAAGTGTCTAGTTCTCCTACCCTCCGCATCTGGTCTAGGGCAGTCAGCATCTGCTCCAGCTGCTGCATCTTTTGCCTAGTCACCGATTGGTTGTTTCCATTTAGATCTTGCATATCTGTTGAGGAAAGGTTAATTGCTAACTAACAAGGAGACAGACTCTAGCAAGCCCTTAGTGCTCAAGCACCAACAATGCTGATAGACCCCACAGCCTAAGAGAGGGTGAACTAGTCAACAAAGCCTCCTCTGCCCTACTTCCCCTCACCCCTGTATACTGAACTGTCACTTTTTGCAGAGGACTATTTTTTTTAATGTCTCTAATATCTACATGCCTCCTTGACTTTTCAGTGTCTTGTAGTTGAAATCAAAGTCATCCTGGAGATTCTCCACCACTTTCATCTTCTGTTCCAGATCCTGCAAAACATCCCATGTGAGAATTCTTTTTTTTTTCTGGGGGGAAGGGAGGGAAAGGATGGAGGAGAAATAAAGAAATATGTTCCTAGGTAAGGCATTCAGAGACTGAAGTGTCCTGCACAGTATTTCTAAGGAGCGGCTGCTTTGCAGACCATGCTCATTTACCTGTACTCTTTTCCGCACATCCTGCAAGTGTTGTTCTAGCATCTGTTGTTTTTCTGTCACCACGGCAGCTGTGGGGTGGTTGGCTTGCCCTCCTTGCTGCCATAAAGGGGACAAACAAACATGTGGGTATTGGCACAAAACAGAGAAAATCACACTCTTCAATCCCAGCATCCCCCTGGAATGCTGCCACACTAGCAGAAAACTGAAGAGGCAGTGAGCCTGGCACTGCACCCAGCAGCCAAGGGACTCCCTATGCTCCCTGGTGCTGCCTGCCTGAGCATCAGCAACACTGACATTCAGCAAAAAAAACAACAACAATAAACTTCAGGAAAACCTATTCAGTGGCACAATGCTCTGGACAAAGGGATTATGTTCTTCATGTTTGTATTTGTAACTCCATGGGCATCAGGGTACCTGGCCTAGAGCAGGTGATTAATAAATATTTGCTGAAGGAATAAAACAGATATGTTTCCTACTCTTAGAAGTTTATATTCTAAGATATATGTGAAGAGAAAGAAAGATAGAGACAGAGCTTACCAGAAGAACTCCTCTAGAATGCAGAAGATGAATACCTACTAAATACAAGTTGCTAATGGAGGATGAACGAAAACTATCTTGTCCTAATGGCAGAACCAACACCTGATGGGGTTGGCAAACTGGAAACACCGAAGGTCAAATTAAGTGTTACTTTTTTTTTAAACCAGGAAAAGAAGCATGACACTCTTCTGGGATACACAAATTAAGACAGTTATCTATAAAACTGTAAATGAGTCACAAATATCCTCTGTATGAATGAAGACAACACAGCTGGACACACAAAGCATTCCTGCTCTCTTATACTTGGTACTCCTATCACAAGTTAGACATATCAATCAAGGCACTTGAATCTTAAATCTCTTTATCCTACGGAATAGCCCAGCACCATAACAAGGAGCACACTACTAGTGTCTTGGCTAATCAACACTGTATTCTAAACAAATGGGCTAAGCAGGCTCAGGGTTTCATTCTTCATATGGGCCAATTAGGATCACACTTCTCCAAGACAGAACTGAGACTGTATCCTTAGCTCCATCTGTCTCACAAACATATGTAGAGAGTGACTGTGTGAGAGTGTTGATATCTCAGTGTAAACCTGTTCTGACTACCAGAAAACAGCCAGCATACACAATCGACAATGAGTAAGTAATATTAAATTAGTACATGACAGAAAGCACATATATCAGACTTTTTTTTTTTTTTTTGCTCTTTCCCATCTCTCACCTGGGCAGCTGTGGCTGCTGTCTGAAGGAGACGAGACTCCTCCCACAGGCACCGAGCTACGATCCTGGCAATCTCCATTGGTTTTTCAAGATATCTGCTCTATAAAGGGGGAAAGGGGAGATAGAGGCAGAGGAAAAATATGCCATCAGCTAAAAACCAAACAAACAGGGCAGGTTATTTATTCACTTTTTTCTTTTTTTTAAATGCCACAGTAGGAGTGTCATCTTTCCTGTCTCATTTTCACAAGCTTTTTTTTATTTTTATCTTTGTATACTGAATTTAGCATGGTGTTTTACACATACTAAGTTGAATACTATCTATGGAATTGAACAATGAAAGCCACAGATCCCTAGGGTTGTACAATCTCCTCAACTGTAACAGGACACATGCCTCAGAATGGGGCTAGGAGGAAGGGGGAAAAGCTGAGATGTGAGTTGTAGTTTTGTTCTATTCTTTCAAAAGGGAAGAGTTGCAGTTCAAGTTCACAGACACAGCCTGTTAACTTGGCTTCACTGGGAGACTGTCCAATCAATTAATATCACACTTTGCAGTGTCACAGGAAAAGCTATGCCCCTATGTTAGAGCTATCTATTAACAATGTATGTTGCCATTCTAATTGCAATAGGAGATGGCTAGAGAGTTCCAAGTAATGAAACACTGCACATACTGAGATTTGAGAAAAGACTATCACATCCCCTCTTGTTAAACCTCCTCCCTGGTTGTATTCTGGTTACCTCAACAAAAATGGAGAAGCGTTCTCAAAGACGGGGAAAACTTATTGGCCCCATCCTAATGGTCCAGTTTCTTTTTCGTCTTAGATTTTCTGCCCTACCTGTAGGAACTGCTTGATTCTCCGAAGGTTGTGTTGATAGAGGACATTTGACTCCTGAAGGAAGCGGCTGTACTGCTGGTCTATCTCACCCAAGAGGTTGTGGAAGACCAACGTGGCATGTGATTCTTTACTGGCAGCATATGCCCTAGAAGAAAGAATGAAGAGAAACACAGAGCTTTCCAGGTGTTCACTCAAAAAGAAAACTACCACCAGGAAGGGAAAATAAACAAAGAGCTATTACTATAACCCTAGAGTGGGTCTTATAGATTCCAACTTGTGTTCACACTAATAGCAAGTGTTTGCATACCATTGGCCACTTTTACCTTCTAAATGGTCACCTTAGTTTTTTTTAAACATAGAATCAATTCTGCATGGGGATTATCCATAGCAAAAGCTTAGTGCCTAGCTGATTTTCCCTAGTCATCCAATGAAGTACTACTAGGTTATTTCTCTTTATTCCATCTTACCTTGTCAGTGAGAAAACACGCTTATAGTAACATCAGTTTAAGCCAAAAATAGGCTGTAAAAATATCCCCATATTATATTTTAAAGTTAACTAAAAAAGACTGTTTGATTCCCCTCTGCCACTGACCTCACTATGAGAGGGCCTATATTGAACTCATCCCCCTACCCCACACTATGTCCCTTTTCCATTATTATTATTATTTTTTGAACGGGCAATGAGGGTTAAGTGACTTGCCCAGGGTCACACAGCTAAGTAAGTGTCAAGTGTCTGAGGCCAGATTTGAACTCAGGTCCTCCTGACTCCAGGGCCAGTGCTTTATCCACTGCACCACCTAGCTGCACCCCCCTTTCCATGATTTTTGTTTTAGGGGTTTTTGCAGGGCAATTGGGGTTAAGTGACTTGCCCAGGGTCACACAGCCAGTAAGTGTTAAGTGCCTGAGGCCGGATTTGAACTCAGGTCCTCCTGAATCCAAGGCCGGTGCTCTATCCACTTTACCACCTAGCTGCCCCCTTTTCCATTATTTTTAATAATTTTTTAAATTAAAGTTTTCTGTTTCTTATATCACCATACTTTCCAATATATCCTTTCTTCTCCCTTTACCAGAGAGTCATCCCTTATGATAAATAGTGGGAATTTTTAGAGAGAGAAAAAAAATAGTCAGCACAACTGATCGATACATCGACAATGCCTAAGAACATCTGTAATGTGTAATAACTATGGACCTTCCACCTCTGTGAAAGGGAGGGCTGGAAGTGTTTTCTCCTGTCTCTTCATTCAAGTCCCACTGGATCTTTATAATTTTGTTTTATTTACTTTTGATATTTCGGTGTGTCACTCTTTTTCCCATTGTTATAGTTACTGGGCATATTGTTTTCTTAGCTCTGCTCACTTCACTCTGAATCAGTTCATATAGATTTTTCCAGGTTTCTCTGTATTCATCACACATATCACTTTTTATACCACAGTAATATTCCATTACATTCATGTATTACAATTTGTTTAGCCACGCCCCAATCAATGTTCATCTACTTTGTTTCCAATTCTTAGCTATAACTAAAAGTGCTATTATTATGATATTTTAGAGTATATGGGGGCTTATTTCTAATCAATGGCTTCTTAAGAGGATAAGTCTAGTAATGAGGTTTCTGGTTCAAAGGGTCCATGTATGGACTAAAATGCCCATTTTGGTCACTTTATTTGCATAATTCCAAATTTGCTTTCCAAAATGGCTTCACCACTTCAACAACAATACCACAACAACGTATTAATGTGACTATCTTTCCAACATTGACTGTTGTCCATTTTACACAGTATCATCAACATTGAGTGTTGATCTACTGTGATGGACTATATTCTTCTCACCAATACAATGGTACAGAAGAGTTCCAGGGAACTCATGATAGAAGAGGATCTCCAAATCCAAGAAAAAAAAAAAAGAACTGTGGAGTATAGATGCTAAATGAACCATACTATTTCTTTTGTTTTTGGTGCTGTTGTTTTTTTTCTATTTTGAGGTTTTTCATCATTGCTCTGATTTTTTCTCTTATAACAGGACTAATGCAGAAATAGGATTAATGTTATTATGTGTATATATATATATATGTGTGTGTGTATAGATATATATATCTATATATGTATATGTATATAGATATATAGATATAACCTATATCAGATTACCTGCTGTCTAGGGGAGGGAGGGAGAAAAATCTGAAATTGTAAAGCTTGTATAAACAAAAGTTGTGAACTATCTTTACATGTAATGGAAAAAATAAAATACCTTATATGTAAAAAAAAAAAAAGAATGAAGGACACTTAAAAAAAAATGAAGGACACTTAAAAAAAAAAAAAACATTGACTGTTGTCTTTTTTCCCCACAATGTACAAGGTGTGAAGTGAAACCTCAGAGCTGTTTTGATGTGTATTTCAATTATTATTAGTGATTTGGAATTTTTTTTCATATGGTTATGAATACTTTGTAGTTCTTCTTTTGGGAATTATTTGTTCATATCCTTTGACCATTTATCTATTGTTTTTATATCTTATATACCAAACTTTTATCAGAGAAATTTTATACAAAGATTTTCCCCCCATTTGATCACTTCCCTTTTTATCCTAAATGAATTAATGTCTGTGCAGAATCTTTTCAGTTTCAAGTAATCAAAGATGTCTATTTCATCTTTTGTAATTGCCTCTATCTCTTGTTTTATTAAGAATCTATCTCTTACCTATAACTGTGAGTGTGATCTTTAATATTAAGGTCATGTATCCATTTAGAGGGTACTGTGGAATGTGGTGAAAATGCTGGTCTAAGCCTAATTTCTGCCAGACTTCTTTCCAGTTTTCCCAGTAGTTTTTAACAAAGAGGGAGTTTTCTCCTACATAACTTATGTTTCCCACTTTTATCAAACACTGGGTAATAACCCAGTTATTGTTCTATTGTTTCTAGATATCCTTTGTCTAATCTGTTGCATTTATCTATCTTCCTATTTTTTTTTAACCAATACCAGAGAGTTTTGATGACTGCTGCTTTATAATATGGTTTAAGGTCTAGATCTTTTGTTTTTCCAGATGAATTTTTTGTTTTGTGGGAATTTATTTTGATTTGGGGACCCTGCCTTTGGGCTGAGATTAGAAAGCCTTGGGCCCTCAGGGTTTTTTCTGTGTAGGAGGGGCTGGTGCCTCTCCCCCTCTGCTTCAGCTAAGCCAAAAAGCCCCGTGGGTTTTACAGGATGAGACCCTGGGCTCATCCAGGCCAGGCTCTGGTGTAGCCAGTGCAGAGGTCCCAGGCACCCAGCAGGGGGCAGGGCCCCCCAGAGCCCTGGGTGTGGTATGCATGGGACATTTGAGCCCCTGCCCAACGGCAACTCTAGCCCAGCCGGCAGATTAACTTGGCGTGTTCGGGGCTCACAGAGCTGGAGGTTTGAGGGGAGAGAAGGAACAGAGATACAGAGCTAGTGAGACAGTGGAGGGGGATGCCAGAGGACTAGGAGGACGCAAGAGAGGCCAGAAGATTAAGAAGACAGTAAGAGAGGAGACAGACAGAGGAAGGAGCAGTACGGAGTAAGGGGCTTTTCAGGGGTTCATCGCTATGGTAGTGAGAGAGAAGTTAAAGAGTGAAGCAGGGGGCTATTCAGTGGGGGTGGTCAGCACAGGGGAGTTGGAGTGAAGGAGAAAGTTGGAGAAAGCTGGAGCATAGCCTAAGGCAAGAAGCAATGACCCTTATTATATTAAAAGCAGACAGGTTGTATAATTTGCATTTCTTAACCCTTATCTCTTACATTTATTTTTATAAATAAATTCTGCCTTGATTATTTAATTAAGAGGCTTCTTAATTGTTTGCTTATCAATTTTGGGTGCAGAGCAAGTGGGGAGAAATTTTTAAAAGGCCCTAACAGATTGGCTTTGAAAATTAATAGCAGTCAGATAGCCAGCCAGTCAAAAGTCCCCAGTCAAGTCCTCCAGTCAGTTTAGTCCCCCCAAATTAGGCAAGCTATTTAAAAATTCTTACATTTAAATGGTGACCCAGATGGGACTTATGGCCCAATAATTTTTCTAAACTTGTAATTTTTCCATAGATATAATTTTTCATACAAATCCAGTTATATAAATTTTTTCAGATTAGACTAGATTATAGTTAAATTAAAATTTTTTTTACAGTTTGTTTTGTTTTTTGCAGGGCAATGAAAGTTAAGTGACTTGCCCAGGATCACACAGCTAGTAAGTGTCAAGTGTCTGAGGCCAGATTTGAACTCAGGTCCTCCTGAATCCAGGGCTGGGGTTTTATCCACTGTGCCACCTAGCTGCCCCCTTTCCAGATGAATTTTACAATTATTCTGGCAAGCTCTGTAAAGTGTTCTCTTGGTAATTTAATTAGGATAGCATGAAAAGTGCAAACTGAAGGGGCAGCTAGGTGGCGCAGTGGATAAAGCACCGGCCCTGGATTCAGGAGGACCTGAGTTCAAATCTGGCCTCAGACACTTGACACTTACTAGCTGTATTACCCTGGGCAAGTCACTTAACCCTCACTGCCACCCGTCAAAAAAAAGTATAGATTGATTTGGGTAGTATTGTCATTTTTTATTATATTAGCACAGCTTATTCATAAGCACTGACTATTCTTCCAGTTATTTAGATTGTTCTTGAATTCTTTAAGAAGTGCTTTGCAGTAAGTGAATCTATGCAAGTCTTTTGTGTCCTTTTTCTTTCAAAATTTTATTATTTATTTAAAAAATTCTTTCAGCATTTCTCTCAAATCAAAGCAAAGCCCAATCTTTTAGGAGGGAGCCACTCAACTCTCAAAAAGAAGACTTACCAGTCCTGGCTCTCTATCCAAGGGGCCAGGAATTGCCTCAGTTCCATGGGGAAGCTGTCACTATACAACTGGTGAAGTTGCTCCAGGTACCGAGTATCAAGCTGCTGCAGCTGGTTCCATTGCGCCATCTTGCTGGAGTCTGGGGTTGTCGGCTACAAAGCAAGAAGCACATGTGGTTGCTGTGAATCCTGAGACAACTACTAGACTTGGCAGGGAGAAACAGGAGCACTCTCAGAAGCAGCCAGCCTACCTATTCTGCACAGAGCTCAAAGCATGATAAAGGAAGATAGTGCACTTTGAAAGAGAAGTCCATTCATTATTTTGCTCCATCTAGGTGGTATATACACTGATCATAAGTCTCCTAGCTTTGCAAACCAATTGTGGCTTCCACTAAATTACAAGATTAACAATGTACACATTATGCAAATTTCTCAGATAATTTAGGATAAACAAAATCAAGGTTGTGTTAAGAATATGGTGATGGAATAAGTATAGAATGAAGATGGAAGTGGGAGGCTAATTATACTAATGAACTTTTTTTAATTAAATTTTTTTTCAATTATCAAGCATTTATTTTTTTCTCCCTCAAACCTCTCCTCCAGTGGAAAAAAAAAAGAAAAAATACTCCGTATAACAAATATATAAAGTCAAACAAAACAAATTCTCATATTGGCCATGTCCACAAATCAACATCTCATTCTGCATATTTCAGTTGAACATTTAAAAATACAAACAAGGATGAATCCATAGTCTTTAATAACTCCATTTTAAATAATCTCTTATTGATAAAGTAAATGAAAAGTAGCCTAAGAGAGAATCCACTAGCAGTACAGGGGAAGTGGAACTTCAGATGAGTCTTAAAGAAAGCATGGTAAGTCAAAAGTCAGAGCTGAGAGCAAGAACATCCTAAGCATGAGGAACAACCAGTAAAAAGGTATGCAGGAGGGGCGGCTAGGTGGCACAGTGGATAAAGCACCGGCCCTGGATTCAGGAGTACCTGAGTTCAAATCTGGCCTCAGACATGTGATACTTATCAGCTGTGTGACCCTGGGCAAGTCACTTAACCCCCACTGCCCCGCAAAAAAAAAAAAAAAAAAAAAGGTATGCAGGGGCAGCTAGGTGGCGCAGTGGATAGAGCACCAGCCCTGGAGTCAGGAAGACCTGAGTTCAAATCTGGCCTCAGACACTTGACAACTTACTAGCTGTGTGACCCCGGGCAAGTCACTTAACCCCAATTGCCTACCAAAAATTAAAAAAAAAAATTAAAAGGTATGCAGCTGGTAGATATAGTGTGCCAGGAATAGCAAGTAAGGCAACTGGCTGCAGAGAGGTCAAGAAAGATGAGAACTGAAAAAAGGCCATTAGATTTGTAAAGTAAGAGATTATTAGTAAGACAGAAGTTACAGTTAAATGATGAGGCTGGAAGACAGATTGAAGAACATTTTGAATTAAGTGAAAAGAGAGCAAGTGGTGGCACATACTGGGTGGCTAGATGGTGTGATAGGTTTGAAGTCAGGAAGACCTGAGTTCAAATTCAGCCTCAGACACTTGCTAGTTGTATGGCCATGCATTTGACCTCCATTTGCCTTAGTTTTCTCAAGTGTAATTTAGGGATAATAACAACACAGGGCTGTAAGGAGGATCAAATGAGATAAAATTGCTTAGCGCAGTGCCCGCACATATTAAGTACTAAATAAATGTTTATTTCCTTCCCTTTCCTCTCTTCTCTTCCTTTCCCATCTGGAGATAGTTTTTTCAAAGAGTTCAGTCATGGAAGAGAAGAGATATAAGACAATAGCTGTTGAGAACTTTTTAAGAATGGGGAAGTCATGGGGGCAGCTAGATGGCGCAGTGGATAGAGCACTGGCCCTGGAGTCAGGAGAACCTGAGTTCAAATTCAGCCTCAGACACTTAACACTTACTAGCTGTGTGACCCTGGGCAAGTCACTTAACCCCAATTGCCTCACTAAAAAAAAAAAAAAAAGAATGGGGAAGTCATGGGAGTCTTTGAAGGCAGAAGTAAGGAGCCAATAAATAAGGAATGGCTGAAGATTAGAAAGGATGGGGATGCTGGAGGGGATAATCTGCTAGAGAAGACTGGAGGGGGCCAGATCAAAGGTTCAAGAGATCTGCACTGGGCAAGAGAAGAGTGAACTCTCCATGTGAAACAAAGGTGAAAGAGATAATGGTGGCAAGATGTTTAAGTAATGTGAAGTGAAGAGAATGGGAAAAGAGAGAGTTCTACATGAATGGTCTCAATTTTTCTAGTTAAATACAAGGCAAAGTTCTTAGCTGGGAGGTTGTGGGGAGACATGACCTGGATCTATACTGGGCAAAAATTTGAACAGCATGAACCTCAAAGGAGAAGTTCTCAGTGATGTGGTAGGAGGAGAGTCTGGAAGGGACAATGAGAAGAACAAGGGGTATTCCCTCATCATAGCCAGAGAGTGTAGCAGGTGTTAGAAAGGATGGCCCAGGAGCGGTGCAGCTAGGTGGCACAGTGAATAAAGCACTGGCCCTGGATTCAGGAGGACCTGAGTTCAAATCCAGCCTTAGACACTTGACACTTACTAGCTATGTGAGCCTGGGCAAGTCACTTAACCCTCATTGCCCTGCAAAAACAAAAAAATAAATAAACAAACAACAACAACAACAAAGTCCAGCTTTCTAGAAGCAGCTAGGTGGCACAGTGGATAAATCATTGGCCCTGGATTCAAGAGAACCTGAGTTCAAATCCTGCCTCAGACACTTGACACTAGCTATGTGTCCCTGGGTAAGTCATTTAGCCCTCATTGTCCCCCCGTCCCCCCCAAAAAAGTTCAGCTTTCCTATAATGACAAGTTTTCCTGAGTTAAGTTTAAACAGTCATCTGTCCTATAAGTCACTTTTAACTTGAAGAAACTCATTATCTTTACATATCTTTATATCACCAGTTCTCTCGTGACCAATTAGAGGAAATCCGTTATCTCTCTACCACTAGCTGTCCTTGTACAATTAGAGGAAATGTTATCTATATACCAGTAGTCATTCTTCTAGGATGCAGGTGGGCTCAATTGACTACCAATTTCCTGCTGACAGGATGGAAGGAGGGGTTGTTGCCTGCCCCACATTCCTGTTGTCCACTCAATCATACTGTTTTCCATGCCTATGATGTTTCTAACTTTGTAACCAATCATATTATTTTCCCCACCTATGATGCTGCCTTCTAATTTTTGGAGGCTCCCCCTTTTGCCTATAAAAATCATCTGTCTGCCCTACCTCAAGGTCTTTTGGCTTGCTGAGGAGCTGGAAGACCCCTTTTATTGGTAATTGCTAGCCTTACCAATAAACTGATCGTGCTCAGAGCTTTGTGCCTCAATTTACTTTAGTTTCAATTGGGACAGGTCAAACTCCTTTGAGTGATTCCAGATTGCTTCCAAGAGTATCTGACAGACCTCACCATTCACAGGAAATGCATCTTCTACCTGAATTCTGCATTGGATCTCCTCTATAACAGTGATGAATACCTTTAACAAGCATATGTCTTATTGTTTTATGTCTCACCTGATGTTTATCATCAGATGATGAATGGGGTTATTAAGTTGTTACATTGTCCAAGGAATCTTGAATGATCTTAATGAATGGATGGAAGACATCTGGTTGTACCCTTTTTTTTTTTTGGGTGGGGCAATGAGGGTTAAGTGACTTGCCCAGGGTCACACAGCTAGTAAGTGTCAAGTGTCTGAGGCCAGATTTGAACTCAGGTACTCCTGAATCTGGGACCAGTGCTTTATCCACTGTGCCACCTAGCTGCCTGCCCCCCGGGACATCTGGCTGTAAAAGCACTTTAGTTAGTGTTTTATCAAATCAAATGCTTTTTATAATCAATAAACAAAAAGCACCATTTTCTCTGTATCTTTCAGTTAATTGTGAGAAAGTACAAAAAGAAGACCTATTGTTGAATATTGTTTATGAAAGCCTGCTTTCTGCCTATTAACCCCTCAGCATTGATGCCCTTGATTCCCATATAGATGATCCTCAGAAAGATTTTGTATAAATGGGAGAGGAGAAATACAAGTCAGCAGTTACTGATCCTTCCCCATTTGCCTTTTTTCAGTATTAATAAGGTCAGATATTTTTTCCATGACTCTGGTATCTTCCTCTTCTTAACATATCTTATAAATTAGTTCCTCAACACCTTTAAAATAATATTGCCTCAAGCAGGGACATCCTCTATATAAATTTGACACCATTTGGTGATTTTTCTATTTAGTGCTATTTCTATACCCTCTATAAACACATCAAAGACTGCTGTCTGGGTCCAACTGTGATGGTTTCCACAATCCCTGGTGGAGAAAACAGTTTGTTAAAATAGTTTTTGTTTTGTTTTGGTGAGGCAATTGGAATTAAGTGACTTGCCCAGGGTCACACTGCTAGTAAAGTGTCAAGTGTCTGAGGTCGGACTTGAACTCAGGTCCTCCTGAATACAGGGCTGGTGCTCTATCCACTGCACCACCTAGATGCCCCTGTTAAAAGAGTTTTTTCCCATCTTTTCCACTTTTCTTCTGTCTGTAGATTCTGTAGACCTGTTTTCATCCTTCAATAACCTTGGGATGATGTTGCTCAGCCGGATATCTTTCCAAGCTTTCTTTAAATTGGTTTTACATTTCACTGCTTCTCTCTGCAGCATGAGATGTTATTGCTCATAATTATTTATCATTAATCTTCATAACACTTTGTAAATGAGTTTATATTCTAAGTTGGCGTTGCCTTTGGCAACCATCTCTCTCCATTTAGCAAGTCAGATGTTTGCTGACTAAGGCATTTTCTGGATTCTACTGGTTAATAATAATTGTTATGTATAATATGGAGTGGGGTGGCTAGGTGTTGCAGTGGATAGAGTGCTAGGTCTGGAGCCAGGAAGACCTGAGTTCAAATTCAGCCTTAAATACTTACTAGTTGTGTGACCCTGGGCAAGTCATTCAACCCTGCTTGCCTCAGTTTCCTTATATGTAAAATAAGCTGGAGAAGGAAATGACAAACTACTCCAGTATCTTTGCCAAGAAAATTCCAAATGGGATCACAAAGAGTCAGACATGACCGAAATGACTGAACAACATAATAAGGAGTGTCCCAAAATTATTAGTGCAGCTTTAAGTTCTTAGACCATGTATATATCCATCCATCTATATCTATACCTTTATCACTTCATATTGTTTCAACAGAAACAACAGCCACCAGACTGGTGTTCTTGTTTTTAAGGGCAGAAAACTTATTCATTTGTAAGAGTAAGAGGTTTAAAGGATCTGACAGGTTAGAATACTGGTTAGTTGTAAACCTCCTTTTTCTGGGAAGCTGATAGGGGATTTGCTTAGAGGCAGCTATAAGCTGGTCAAAGTCTAAATTGGATCCTTAGTGGAAGTACAGGTAAAAAAATTTCTAAAAAAGAAAAGAAATACAGCTAGGTGGTACAGTGGATAAAGCACCAGCCCTGGATTCAGGAGGGCCTGAGTTCAAATCCGGCCTCAGACACTTGATACTTACTAGCTGTGTGACCCTGGGCAAGTCACTTAACCCTCATTGCCCCAAAAAAGAAAAAAAAAGAGTGGGAAAGGGACATATTGGATAGAGTACCTGAGTTCAAATCCAGCCTCAGGCACTTAACACTTACTAGCTGTGTGACCCTGGGCAAATCACTTAACCCCAACTGCCTCACTTTAAAAAAAACAACAAACAAAACACCTGTAAGAGGCCTCACAAAGGGAAAAGCCTATGGAATGAAAAAACTGTTATCATACACACAGTTTGCATCCTGCTTCTATCAGGGTCCCATAAATGTAATTTCTTCCACCTTTGAAAAATAATGTTATGGGGGGCAGCTAGGTGGCACAGTGGATAAAGCACCGGCCCTGGATTCAGGAGTACCTGAGTTCAAATCCGGCCTCAGACACTTAACACTTACTAGCTGTGTGACCCTGGGCAAGTCACTTAATCCCCATGGCCTGGCCAAAAAAAAAAAGGAAAAATAATGTTATGTAGTTTAGCAAAGTGCGCTTTGCACTGAGTTAGGCATCAAAAGACCTGAGTTCTGACAAAATCCCATTTCAGACACTTACTACCTCTGTGATCTTGGGCAAGTCACTTAACCTTCTTGGTCTTCAGTTTCTTCATCTGTAAAATAAAAAGATTGGTCTCTGGTATTCTTTCCAGCTATGGAAAGTGTAAGTGTTAAGTTAGGCATTGTAAGTTAGAACTCTAGATCCACAAGTAAAATTTAGTAAAGTCATACTGCCCCCTTAACCTAGCACCTTCTCCATATACTTGCCCCCTTCCTCTTCTAAGGACCTTGAGCCATACAAATTCTGCTTACACAGTAATTATACCTACGGTTTAAATGGATTGATACATCTGCAGAAACAGTCAAAGAGAATGTGCTCAGCTTCGAAACATTTTGCATTGAATTCAATAAAAAATGAAAGTTGCATGGAGTCCTTGATGATGGTGGGTTAGACAGCATTAAGTGGTGGATTAAGCTTTACCTATATGTCAGTGTTTTAGGAGACAGTATTAGCCAATCTGTTTAGTAGGTTATGAGTCAATTCATAATGGTAGACATTTATTAAGTACCTATGTACAAGGTACTGAGGATACAAAAATAAAAAAGGCAACATTTTTGGACCTCAAGAAGCTTAAAGTTGGCTGAAATCCTACTGTATCTGTGAACTCAACTCACTGGAGATGCAAGCCAAAAGCTAAGGCCTTCCTATCTGTTCCCATTGTTTACAAAAGGTACAGCAATTATAGCAATAACTCACTTTTCAAAAGGAATTTCAGTTTCCAAAATTAAAGTAGACTAGTTATCTGACCACCTTTCTTAATAGCCATTCAGGCACACACCTAGGAGAGGTAGGGTAGTGTAGTGAAAAAATGCTGGTTTTGGAGCCAAAGGATATGAGTTCAAATTCTTGCTCAGTCACTTACTGTCTGAGTGGCTTTAGCCAAGTAATCTCACCTCATTAAACCTCAGTTTCCTCATCTGTATAAAAAATAAAGAAAAGAGCAGGATCAAATGGGCTAGGCCTTCTAGCTCTAAATTTATAATTCGATACTCACTTCTTTTTTATAGTTCTGATTCATTTACACCACAATGGCCCCATTACATATTAACACTGCGTGTCTATCTTTTAAATGTAAGAGGAAGACAAACATTCTAACCAATAACACAGGGCTTAAAAGGGAAGGGGGATTCTTTGACTCAGTGATAGAATTATTAGGCTAATAACATCCCAAAAATTATAAAGGAAATGGGCTCACATAAAAAAAATTATAGCAGCACTTTTTGTTATAGCTAAGAATTGGAAACAAAGTGAGTGCCCATCAGCTGGAGAATGGCTGAAAAAAAAATTATAGTGTTTGATTATAATGGAATATCATCATGTGGTAAGAAGTGATAAAATGGGCAGATTCAAACAAACCTGGAAAGAAAGTGAGACTCAGTTTCCTCATCTTTTCATCCCTCAAATTTCCCAAGACTCCCCTTTCCCCCACTTTCTTAGCTGAGAGCCTTGCCTCATTTTACAGAAACAACTGTAGTCATTTGCCATGAACTCTCTTTTTTCCCCTCTTCCTCGTCTTCTATCAATATGGTGCCTTCTGCCACTATCTCCTCCTTCAGCCTTGTCTCACATGATGAAGTAAGCTTACTCCTTACCAAAGCTGACCTCTCTACTTGTTCAAGTGATCCCATTCCATCCTATCACCCCCAAGAGATTGCTCCTTCTGTCATCCCTATTCTTTCATTTATTTTCTTTTTTTTCTTTTTTTGTTTTGTTTTTTGCAGAGCAATGAGGGTTAAGTGACTTGCCCAGAGTCACACAGCTAGTAAGTGTCAAGTGTCTGAGGCTGGATTTGAACTCAGGTACTCCTGAATCCAGGGCCGGTGCTTTACCACTGAGCCATCTAGCTGCCCCTTTCATTTATTTTCAATCTCTTTCTCTCTACCAGCTCATTTCCTGCTGCCTACAAACATGCCTGTCTCTTCCATCCTGAAAAAGACCTCTATTTGAGCCTTCCATTCCCCCTATATCTACTTGTAGCTAAACTTAAAAAGGCCATCTGCAGTAAACTAACTTTTCAAAAGGAATTTCAGTTTCCAAAATGGATTAAAATAAGCTCATTATCTAACACCCCTCTTTCACGATTTTCAATGCTTATCTTTCTACTGGTATATTTCCTATCACCATCTCCCAAAAAAGGCCATCTCCACTTTCTCTCCTCTCACTCTCTTCTTAACTGTTTGCAATCCAGCTTCCCCAAAACGGCTTATTTCACCAAAACTGGTCTCTCCAAAGTTACCAGTGATCTTGTAGGTGCCAAATCCAATGGCTCCTTCTCAGTCCTCATTTTCCCTGACCTCTCTGCAGCCTTTGACACTGTTGCTCACTCCTCCCTGATACTCTCATCTCTCTAGATTTTCAAGCTATTACTTTCTGCCAGTTTTCCTCCAGTCTATCTGGCCTATCCAGCCTATCCAGCCTTCTGTCTCCTTTGCTGAATCCTCCTCCAAAGCATGCCCTTTAACCAGAGGTTTCCCTCAGGGTTCTGTCCTGGGCCCTCTTCTCTTCTCCCTCTATACCCTAGCTTCTTAAATAAACTATGGGTTATAAGCCCATATGGAGTAGTGTAAGAAACACCTGCCAACAGTATAGAGTTATGTACACCTATTTTCTATACCTATATGCCCGGGATCGCATACAAATTTCTCAGGTGAAAAATGGTCATGAGTAGAAAAAGTTTAGGAAGCCCTGCTCTACACCACTTCATGTGGTCTCATCAGCTCCCAAGGATTTAAATACCACTTCTATGCTCATGATTCTCAGATAACTTTCCTGCCCCTTCAAATCCTCTAACTCCAGACATCTCAAACTGGATGTCCAGTTCATAGCTTAAACACAGTATATCCAAAACTGAATTTATTATCTTTTCCCCAAACCCTCTCCTTCCAACTATCTTCCCTAATACTATAGAGGGCAATATCATCTCCCCATCCCTCAGGTTCAAAACCTAGGAGTCATTCAGGACTCTTCACCCCCCATATCCTAGCTGTAGCCAAGGCCTGCTGATTTTACCTTTCCAACATCTTTTGAATACAATCCCTCCTCTCCTCTGACACAGTCACAACTCTAGTGCAGACTCCCATGACATCACACCAGAACTATTTTCATAGTCTGCTGGTGGACTGCCTTGCCTGAAAACTCTCCCCATTCCCATCTGTTCTCCATTCAATCCCTAACTCAATTTTCTTAAAGTGAAGGTCTGAACATGTCACCTTCCCATCTGGCCTCAAAGTAAACTCCCTATCGCCACCAGGATCAAACATAAAATGCTGTTTGTCATTCAAAGTCTTTCATAACATAACCCCCTCAACCTTTCAACCTTTCAAGTTTTCTTAAACCTTTTCC
Organism: Dromiciops gliroides; assembly: GCF_019393635.1. Classification (NCBI taxonomy): domain Eukaryota; kingdom Metazoa; phylum Chordata; class Mammalia; order Microbiotheria; family Microbiotheriidae; genus Dromiciops; species Dromiciops gliroides. Next base: position 180,371,175 of record NC_057864.1, on the reverse strand, counting down.
CCAAAAACATATTCTTTGATCTAGTGACACTGGTCTCCTGGCTGTTCCTAGGGGGAAAACCACTCCATCTTTCAGCTCTGGGCATTCACTGTTTCCCATGCCTGGAACACTCTGTCTCCTCAGGTCTACTTACTAACTTGCTTGGCTTCTTTTAAGTATCAGCTATAATCTCACCTTCCACAGGCTTTCCCCAACCCCACTTAAGTGCCTTCCCCTTGTTAGTTATTTCCTATTTATCCTCTACATAGATTGCTTTATATATATTTGTCTGCATGTTGTCTCTCCTGTTATGTTGTAAGCTTCCTTGAGGGCAGTGACTGTCTTTTCCCTCTTTTGGATCCCCAGTATTTAGGATACAGTGATAGGTGCTTATTTTATCAGAACTGGTCTTTCCAAAGTTACTCGTGATCTCTTAGTTGTACCAACTAGGTTTAGGATAGCACACAGTAGGTGCTTAACAAATGTTTATTAACTGACTGATTTACTTGGTCTTTGATTTCCCTTCCAGCTCTAGATCTATGATTCCAAGGTTTCTTTGAACTACTGCAGAACAAAGTGAGCAGAACCAGTAGAATAGTTTATACACTAATTACAATACTGTATATTTAAAAATCCTTTGAAACAATCAAGAACTCTCATCGATGCAATGACCAATCAAGCTTAACTCCAAAAGTCTAATGATAAGGCATACTTCTTACAACTTGGCTGAGGGGTGTTATTGGTTTTGGGTGCAGAATTTTATATATATATATGCATATGTATATATATATATAGAGAGAGAATAATACATTATTATATACTACATTATATATTATTGTATATTGTATATAATATATTATTATAATTATATCTGTATTTCTGATATGACTCAGATGACATGGAAAACATTTTCCCATCATGAACAAGAGATTCATCTTTATAGCAATTCATAAAAATCTATTACTGTTTAGATAAAAATTTCAGGGGCAGCTAGGTGGCACAGTGGATATAGCACCGGCCCTGTATTCAGGAGGCCCTGAGTTTAAATCCGACCTTGGACACTTGACACTAGCTGTGTGACCCTGGACATGTCACTTAACCCTCATTATCCCGCCCCCCCCCAAATTCAAATCAAGTTAATATTTATGTGTCCAACTCATAATAAAAATTAAAGATGTGCTAAGGTGAATATAGTAATTGAAGTATACCTATACACACACACACACACACACACATACATGATGAATAATGCAATTTAAAGTCAGAAAACGATTCTTCATTAGAAAGATGGCCCAGGTATCTAAGAAAACTTCTATTTCAGTTTACTGTTATACCCTCAACCTTTTATTACATCTTGATAAACTGTGCTAACTTGTTAAAAGGTTAGAATCCAAAGGAGAGAAGGAAGTGCAGTTTTTCATAGCAGTCAAGTTCTCTCTGAATCCAAGTCTTGTAAGTCCTTCCTCTCCAAAAGCTAGGGAGAAAGAGGGGAGCACTTAAGAGGGTGGGTTGGGAAGGGGAGGAGGTGGTCGTGATATGGCAGGCACAATCCTTTGCCAATTCTTCCTAATGACAAGGTTGTGAGATCTTATCACAACCACACAAGCTCTACCTTTATGCTGCTGTCTGGTTTCTATCCAGAAATAGAGAATGAATTACTCTCAACTTACAGTAATTGCAGGAGGCGGAGACTACCAGGAATTTGAACAGCAAGGAGGAAGGAAAACCCAGTGTTCTATTCCACAAGTGACAATCACGATCAAAAACCTACCAGAAGAAACAATGTCTAGCCCCTCCCTAGTAGATCTGCTACCTTAGAGGGGGCTTAAAGGGGGCTTTCTTTTAAGTACCTAAGTTGCCATGCAATGGGAAGGATTACTAAACTGCTCATTATTTCAAATCTGACAGCCTAGAGGATTCAAAGCCAATGTGTCTAATTCCCTTCAGGATGGGGTCCAAACGTGACAATGCAAGACACTTTGAACAAGGGAGGAAAGACAAGCCAATAGCTTTTACCCAATACTACAAACTACAAAAGCAGGTGTACCACTCCTGGCAGACTTAGCGTTTAGTAGTATAACTACTTTAAGGCAGAGTTCCATTGCCACTTATTTGGAAATAGCAGGTACCACTATTCAGAAGTCATAGGATACGTCCCAGGCAAAACTGGTCTTTGTCAGACTTGTAGCCTTTCTCTAACTTCGACTACAAGTATCCAGTATCCTACTGTTTCCCCACTGTTTCTTCCTTAGGTGAGGACTCACCCTCCACATACCTTCCTTTCTTCCATCTAAATGTACGTGCCTCAAGTCCCATTCTTTCAGAACCCTGAGTTTCAGAAGCAGTGGAAAATACACCAGAGTGAGAGTCAGAAGACCTGGGTTCAAATTTTGATTCTGCTACTTATCCAGCTTTTTGACTCTTGGGCAAGTTGCTTCACCACAATGGGCCTTTTCATCTGTAAAATGTAGGGGTTGAACCTGGAATCTCTACAGTTCTTTCCAGTTCTAAATCTACTTTCCTTATGACTAGCTAAGATGTTGAGTCATCTTTGTGTGCTGTTCCTCCCATATTTGCCTTTTAATGGAAAATTCTGAGAATTTTTGGCACTTGAAAGGCTAATGGAAGAAATATAAGGGTGAGGGTTTTAACTGAAAAAGCCCTGTCTAGAAGAGTTAATAAATTGAGGAATATTCAAAGTGAGGGAACCAACGAGGTGAAATTTGAGAGAATTAAGTGGAGAGTTTTATGTTTTCATTCTACAAAAATTAGTTGCACAAGTCTAGGTAGTGGGAAAAATCTGAGCTGAGAGGCAATTCAGTGACAGAAACCTGAGGGTTTTAATTGACCACAAGGTTAATACAAGTCAATAGTGTTAACTCTTCTTCTTTCTCTCTGGTCCCCCTCAATCTTTGGCTACATTTAAGTCAACAACAAGCAGTTGTTGATTTCATTAAAAGAAATAGAGGGTGTCCCAAAAGTCATAGTGTAATTTTAAGCTATTAAATGGTGCTGTCCAGATTAATGGAGGTTCTACTTATTTTACTACTATACAGAATTCAGAGTAATGTGTTAGGTTCTATGTTTCATCTTAATTAAGATAAACAATGATAAACCAATGTGTGTCAAGAAGGGAAACCAAGGCAGCAAGTACTCCAAGAAATCATTTCATATGAGGGACAGTTGAAGAAATAAGTGCTCATAGAAAAAGATTTAGATGGAAGGGGAAGAAGAGAATGTTGGAAAAGACCAGTAACTATTTTCAAATAACTAAAGATATGTCATGTAAAAGAAGGAACAGATTTTTTTCCTGAGTTGCTCAAGGAGGTAAAAGCAAGACCAATGGATGGGTGGCCATTACAGAGAAGCAAACACCAGCTTAATATGGTCCTCCTAAGTGGAAGAGGCTACCTCCCCAAAAAATATCCACACAAGCAAATCCCTGGTACCCATCTTCAGGGATACCATGGAGGGAGTTCCAGTACTAGATAGGGATTTGTTTGTAGGCTCAAAGATAGATCCAGATCAAAGAGCTGGAAAAGCCTTCAGGTCATGCAGAGTTCAAGTTCCTCACTTTATAAATGAGAAATATGAGGCACAGGAGGTTTAGGGACTTGCCCTAGTTCATATATGAGAGCTAAATTGGAATCCAGGTCCTCTGATTCTAAATCTATCCATAGTTCCACAAAATTTCAGATGCACCAAGATGCCACTTTGTGGTCCCTTCTTTTTTTTTTTTTTAGTGAGGCAATTGGGGTTAAGTGACTCGCCCGGGGTCACACAGCTAGTAAGTGTTAAGTGTCTGAGGCCGGATTTGAACTCAGGTACTCCTGACTCCAGGGCCGATGCTCTATCCACTGTGCCACCTAGCTGCCCCTTTGTGGTCCCTTCTAATTCTAAGATCTCATGAATTATGGATGAAGTCTAATTCCTTGAAAGAAATATAGATTAAATATTCAAGAACTATGATAAATCAAAATAATATACCCCAAACAGTATATTCTTTCCATAATGGGAGAAGAGCTGCCTCATGGATTCTGGGTATTTTAAGACATTCCTATAAGGAAGTTACATAGGGAAACCTGGTCACTTCCCTCACACCAGCAGAGTTGCTATTCTGATTTGTAGAGGGATGACATTTCATTCACATGACAGGATGTGCATTTGGAACCTTAAAGATTAAGGAGTACCTGGATCCTGTGTTAATGGTTCTAGAGGACAGAGTTCATAAATTCATAAAATGTTGGTGACAGAAGGGACCTTTGAGATTAATTATTCCAGCCACATCATTTGGGGGGGGGCAGGGCAATGAAGGTTAAGTGACTTGCCCAGGGTCACACAGCCAGTAAGTGTCAAGTATCTGAGGTCATATTTGAACTCAGGTCCTCCTGAATCCAGGGCTGGTGCTTTATCCACTGTGCCACCTAGCTGCCCTGTGCCACATCATTTTGGAAGAAGGAAACCAAGTTCTAGAGAGGGAAAGTGATTTAGTGAGGTTACCCAAATCACATGACTCCATTTACAGTCAGTGTTTTTTTGATCACACCAAAACTTTTCCAGGTTGGGAACAGAACTTGCAATGTGTAATCCCCACCCCGTTTTTCCCCCTATACTGTAAATAAAAAAAGTGTTTATCTAGTTTCAAAGTCACACAAACTCAAGTTCTCAGATTCTACAAGAACTTATTTTCCAAAGGAAATTAATTGTCTGGGTCACTGTGTTAATAATAAACAAGTGTAAAACAATCCGTTAAATTTGGCTGTGTAACTCATCATTTTGTTTGGAATTAAGTAATACTCAATCATCATAAGTAGTTGCCTGACATTAACAATGACAATAACACAAACACATGTGGTAAACTTTCATCCAAAAGCATTCCTACTCTATACAACTGCCTAGTTACGTAGGAAAGAGAGTAATTTTTTGAATGGCTGATATCAAATATTAATTTTCAATCTTTTTAAAAAATCTTATTTTAGGAAACTTTGGGATATTGTACCAACTTCTCTCTGTTGGAATGATTTAGGAGCCTAAAAATTAAGTCTGTGACTAAGTGATTACATGACTACATTCTGAAAATAAGAAATAAAACAACTCAGATGACTAAATTTCATTCAGAAAGATGACGGTATGTATGGCACTCTATGGCTAAGTTGGGCTCAAAGCCAGTTTTAAGCCTTTAACAGAAGAATAGTAATTGTAGAATCAACCTGCTGCCTTCTCCCAATGCCCAGACGAAGCATAGCTGAGATTCCAACTAGATAACCAATATAAGTAGACCACTGGAATTTTTGAGAGCTCAAATATTAAGCCCAACCTTTTCATTTCACAAATGAAGAAACTAAGGACCTGAAAAGTTAACATGCCCAACATCACATAACTGGTTATTGAAAAAGTCAGACCAGAACTCAGGCGTCCTGAACATAGCTCCTTCAGGGCAACCATTGTCACACATTTGTTTTCTTATCCCTAGCTCCAACCATAATGCCTGGCATATAATAGACATATAATCAATGCTTATTGATTAACTGTCTCTTCACTGTGCCATGCTTCCTCAGAATGAAGAAAAGAACATGATTTAGATTTTGAGTTCATGATGAACAATATGTGATGACAAAAAAACAAACAAAATTCCTTACCCCTTCAGAGTTCAAGCACAAAAATAAAAATCACATATCTAGACAAGGGACAGGGACATGGGTTATAATGACAGTTCTCCCAAAGTGACACCTAAATGTTCAAAACCTGTCTCTAGTCTGACCATGTTAAAATGTAAACTATAAAATATGACTGGGAATTTGTGGCATCTCAAAGTAAAAGTCCAAAAGTTGAGGCAGCTAGGTGGCTCAGTGGATAGAGCACCGGCCCTGGAGTCAGGAGTACCTGAGTTCAAATCCGGCCTCAGCCACTTAACACTTACTAGCTGTGTGACCCTGGGCAAGTCACTTTACCCCAATTGCCTCACCACTACCACTACCACTACCACCACCACCACCACCACCAAAAGTCCAAGAGTTACCCTGATTAAGATTCCATAAACATTTAATAAGTGCCTACTGTATGCAGAACACTGTGCTAGGCCCCAGAAGAGATACAAAGTTATAATATGCCTTACTAAGCAAGGGGCTGTCATTTTGCTCATAATGTTTCTTAGAAGCTTTTAAAACCCACTGATTGAGGCAGTAGGCAGATTACCTGAATTTTTATCCAAATGACAAAAAAAAATCAGTAGAATGAAGAGCAAGTGTGTGTTTATAAAGGTATATAATGGGCTTACAGGAAACCAACAATTATTATCAACCACAAGGTGCTGCAAAGCTGTTCACAGTAGAAGGATGATTTGTAGTTTATAGCTTGTGAGGCCCCTGGCCCCCTTTCTCAAACCTGATTCTTATCATGGCCACCTTTCCTCTCATTACCATTATCACCCTACGAGTTTTTGGAAGGTCAGGCCACCCACCCATCTCTTCATTATGCATAGGCTTTTAGGTAGCAAAAAAGTCTTTCGGTCCATAACCAAAATTCTGAAACAATAAAACAGCAGAAGGGAAAAAACCTAAAATGATGGGTGAGAGTCAATGGACCAAAATCCAGGTGAATGGCCAGGAACATGGGGTAGGGCCCGAAATGGGGTGTCACGTCCAGAAGGCATCAGCCCTCATTCACAGGTGATTCAATGGGACCAAGAGATGGAGAGGTAGCCTGAAAAAACAGTGTTCTGCCTCATTAGAGATCTTGAAGCAAAGACTGTGTGACTTTGTTGGTATGGATTAGACTAGAAGCCCCTTCCAGCTCTGAGATTCTGTGAAGAGTCCCTGTTTTGGCACAGTAAAAACAAATAAAGACCAATTCTCTCTCCCTCTCTCTATCCATTAATAATGACCCAAAAACATTTACTAGCTGTGTGACCCTGGGCAAGTCACTTAACCCCCAGTGCCCCGCAAAAAAACAAAACAAAACAAAATAAAAAACAAAACAAAAAAAATAATGACCCAAAAAGCCCACTTTCAGATAGGGCTTTTGTTTGGCCTTCCAGGTAATGCAACGGGGAGGCCAAGATTAATCCTTAGGAACTTACAGCCACTTATCCCTTGCTAGCACTGTCATGAATCATTTAGGGAGTAAAGGAAATGAACTGGAGAAAGCAGCAAGATCCAGACAGAAATATGGTACCAGATGCATCAAGAATGCATTCTCTCGGGGCAGCTAGATGGCGCAGTGGTTAAGGCACTGGCCCTGAATTCAGGAGTACCTGAGTTCAAATCCAGCCTCAGACACTTGACACTTACTAGCTGTGTGACCCTGGGCAAGTCACTTAACCCCCATTGCCTGCAAAAAACCAAAAAAAAACAAACAAACAAAAAAAAGAATGCATTCTCTCAGTTCCCTCCAAGATTTTGTATGTCTGACTTAAATAAAATAGTGCAACCTCAAAGTCAAAGAGCCCTGGATCAAGTCCGTATAAGCTTACAGAGCTTCTCTACAAATGAAACACTAAAAATCTTATTTGGGAGTCCCCCAAAATGAGAACATTTCATTTCCTTGTATACTTCCTAATGCACTAACCACCACAAGTAATATTTCCTTACTCCAAAAGATTTACTTCTGTATAAGCTCATATGGGAGAAAAAATTATGGAAGATTTAACTTCATCTTGATGTCAAATTACACACTTTTACTTAAAACCAAAAGCCAAATGTGAGAAAGGTCACTTGTTTTTAAGATGTTGGGCATCTTGCCAATTAGTAAAGCATTTCTTTAAAATGTTACTGAGATTACTGCTTAGCTAAAAGTGACCTTGGTATATTATGGTTACAGAGCTGATCTCATCTATTAGTTTCCATAAAAGATAAGGTAAGGAAAAGGCTAATTGATCAGACAGTCAAAAGTCCAGGCAGTGTGAGTGGAGTGACTATCATGACCAAATTCTTGGAAAGACAGGGTAATCAGCTGCTTGGAAAGAAGCATTAGATCATGAGCAATTCCAGCAGAGCAAAGAAGAAAGGGTTCTCAGATAAGCCTACTTCTGAATCAAACTGGAACTGCAAAAAGCCACCTCCAACAGTACCTCACCAAAAGCTGGAACTCAAAATTGGTAGAGGGTTTTTCTACGGGTCTTCCAATAAGTTCCTTGGACCAATGTGAGCAAAGGGGCTCATGATAACTGAGTACAGAAAAACAAGATAGCAGTGGGCTCCTTGATAATCCCATTTATTTGCATGAATAACTAAATCCTTCAAATAATGCTGACCCATCCAGAACATCCAAGGCAATGTGGCCACCAGAAATTGACCACTAAGATATTTAAAAGACTTATTAATATACTCTTGGGATTTAGGGGCCCAACATACAACATACACCTATAGTTATTGCCAGAATACTCCAAACAGTAAGAGGCTTTTTTCTACCATTAGAAAGTCACTATCCAAGTCGAATTTTGAGTTCCCTATTAATAAATATATATTTACCTCTTGGTAATAAAGATTGGTTTCTTCCTTTTCCACTTTGCATGTGTTACTCAAATCATTGCAAGATCAAGAAAACAAGGAAGATATAGACATACTATCAAGATACAGATGGGAGGTAACCAAAATACACCTTTAGGTGATAAAGCAATACTTCATTTATGCAATCTGGGAAACAACAGTTTCTAACAAAGGTAATATGTATAATCAATAAAATCAAACATCACTAGCTCCTAAAACTTGATTTCTATATATTTTCCTGTCAGATTCTTGGGAAACATTACCCTCATAAAAAACCAAGTGGAGAAGAGGAGATGAACAACACAGAACAGACTTCCCACAACTAAAATGTAGATTAGCATTTAGTAAAATGTTAAGGGGGCAGCTAGGTGGCACAGTGGATAGAGCACTGGCCCTGGAGTCAGGAGTACCTGAGTTCAAATCTGGCCTCAGACATTTAACACTTACTAACTGTGTGACCCTGGGCAAGTCACTTAACCCCAATTGCCTCACTAAAAAAAAAAAAGTTATGGTTACTATAAAATAAGGAAGGTGCCAATCAACTGGGGAATGGATGAAAAAATTATGGCATATAAATGTAACAGAATATTATGTCATAAGAAATGACCATAGGGATGGTTTCAGAGAAATCTGGGAATATTTGTATGAAGTGAGTGAATTGAGTGGAACCAAGGGAACAATTTACATCATTACAACACTGGAAAGAAGACACCTCTGAATGACTTAACTCTGACCAATTCAATGACCAGCCATGATTCCAAAAGATGGATGATGATATGCTACCCACCTCCTGACAGAAATGATGGATTCAGAATGCAGAATAAGACATACATTTTTGAAGTTGTTCAGTTGTTTCCAGTCGTGTCCAATTCTTTGTGAAAACCCCTTTTGAGGTTTTCTTGACAAGATATTGCAGTGATCTGCCATTTCTTTTTCCAGCTCATTTTACAGATGAAGAACTGAGGTAAACAGGATTAAGTGACGTGCCCAGGGTCACACCGCCAGTAAGTAAGTATCTGTGGCCAGCCACATTTGAACTCAGAAAGTTGAATCTTTCTGACTTCAGGCTTGGCATTCTATCCACTGCACCAACTAGCCAAACTAGGAATTTGTTTTGTTTGACTATGCCTAGTTGTTAAAAGGGTTTTCTTTTCTTTTTTTTTTTTTTAAATTAGAGGCAAGTAGGAGGAAAGGAGGTCCACAATAGGGATAGGGAAGGAAGGGAGGGAATGAGGGAGGGAGGAAGGAAGGAAGGAAAAAGGGTCATAGAAATAGTTTTGAAATGCTCTAAATAGAACAGGCCAGAAAAAAAAATCCCAGATAAGCAGGGCAGCTTTGAAAGTTACATGTTGAACTCATTATATTTATATTTGAAAAGCAAACTTACATAATAGAGATTTACAGTTGCATGTATAATCCTCTTTTTCTGTTCTATGTGTGTATGCATTGTTCATTTTATTTATTAAGTTTAAATGAAAAATAAATTTCTAAAAAATAAAAAAAGCCCTCATCAGCCATATCCCCAATGTGTCCTGAATGAAACTGTCATCTCAATCCTCAGGAAGTCTTTTCCCAAACTATCTAAAACTTTCAAACCCCATCTTAAATTGTCTGAAAATCATCTGAACACTCACTCCTATTCAGAAAGGTTCATGAGTAAGGTATAGAAAGGAAAAGCGCTCCAGACCAGGAGTTAGGGGACCTGAGTTCTGGTCCCAATCAAATTATATTCAATGTTTAAATGTACACCGAACATTTACCTGCCATGTGCAAAGCATAGGGAAGAAGGAAGAAACAAAATATAGCCTTGCTCTTTCAGGAAGCTTGTAATATGAGCAAAGTGATGAGCCATAGGAAGTATGCAAATAGCACAAATGACCCTAATACAACATAGAACTTGATAAATGAATAAGAGGGACAAACACTATGTTATGAGAGGCCCCAGGTAAGAATGAGAAAAGGTTCTATGGTGGAGACGACATTGGAGTTCTGTCTAGACATGGCCATTCTGTGGCCTTGGGGAAGTCACAAACCCTCAATCTCAGATTTCTTATCTGTCAAAAAAGGGAAGCAAACCAGATTACTTTGTGGGGGGTGGGGGGGGGGGTTGGGGTTAAGTGATTTGCCCAGGATCACACGGCTAGTAAGTGTCAAGTATCTGAGGCCGGATTTGAACTCAGGTCCTCCTGAATCCAGGCCCGGTGCTCTATCCACTGTACTATCTAGCTGCCCCACCAGATTATTTTTAAATTCCCTTCTAGCTCTATGGTTTTATAGCTACAGGTAACTCTAACCTAGCTGATGGTTCAAAGACAGAAGTGTTACCATCCTGTTCAGAGGTATCTAGGTATCCTGTTGATGGCAGTTTCTTCCTTCCAGTAGCTCAAGTTCCTAACCTTGAAGTCATCCTCAACACTTCCTTCTCTATTACCACCTACGTATCTCAACAATAGCCTAGTCTCATTGATTCTACCATGTCAACATCTCCCAAACTTATCCCTTCCTTTCTACTTCCGGCCACCACCCTAGCTCAGGTCTTTATTATTTTTCAGCTGGCCTCCTAACTGGTCTCTCTGCTTCTGGTCTCTCCCCCTCTCTAATCCATTCTCTACATGGCTGACAAAACCATCTTCCTTAAAACACAGGTCTGCTCATGTCATTCCCATGCTCAAGAATCTTTAGGAACTCCCTATTCAATCTAAGACAAGAAACAATTTTATCAGCATGGCTCCACCCTATCTTTCCAGAATTATTTTAGATCACTTTCCTATACTATGTTCTGGACAACTGGCCTATATGTCAATGCCCAAACTCGACTTTCCATCTCCCACTTCTTTGTCACTGACCCCCATCCCTGGTAGGCACTTCCTCCACGCCTCTTAGAATCCTTAGTTTACTTCAAGCTTCAATTCCAACACCATCTTTCCATGTGAAACCTTTCCTGATCTCCCTAGTTGTTAATGCTCTCTCACTCCTCAAATTATCTGCCATTTACTTAACTTTTAACATGCTGTATCCTTCAGTGGAATGTAAGCACCTGAAGGGAAGGGAAAGAAAGGGAAGGGATTGATGGTCATTTTTTGTCTGTTTTCCTTATGCTTAGCACATAAGGATAGGGAATGGACCTTGTTTCATTGGTATAGAAACTTCTTCTACCAATGGAGGTGGGCACCTTCTCTGAGATTTTTACCTAGAGCTCAGAGAAGTTTAGTGACCTTGTTGCCAGGGTCACAAAGCCAGGAAACTTGAACCCAAATCTTGGCCCCAAGGCTTTCTCTCTATTCACCACACAATGCTTCCTCTTGTCTGGCACAGAAGGAGGCACTTAATAAATGCTTCAATTTATTATCACTTTATGACCTATACTATTATAGTAGCTTTCTTTTTTCTTTTATTTGTGGGGCAATAAGGATTAAGTGACTTGCCCAGGGTCACACAGCTAGTAAGTGTTGTCTGAGGCCAGATCTGAACTCAGGTCCTCCTGACTCCAGGGCCAGTGTTTTATCCACTGCGCCACCTAGCTGCCCCGTACAGTAGCTTTCTAACAAGTCTCTTCACTTTCTGTCCCTCCAACCCATCCTTCACATTACTTCTATTTTAGTGTTATATACTATTTAAATTTTTTTATTAGATCTCTATTGCCCACCAATTTAATTCAATACTTTAGCAAGTAAGGTTTAAATTCCTTAGCCTGGTATTAAAGTTCCTCCACTTTCTGGTGATTGACTGCCTTCCCTAGTTCACATTATACCTTCCAATTTATTTTACTTCAAGCCAAACTAAATGACTCATCATCCCCATCCACACCAGGCACTTTTTTGTCTCCATGCCTTTCCTCCCCTCTGCCTGAAATGCCCTTTCTCCCCAAATTTCTTCTGGATCCTTAAAGAAAAAGTTCTAATATCTCCTAGAAGTTAGAACTGGAAGGGTCTTTGGCTCTTGATTTTCCAGATAAGGAAACTGAGGTCCAGAATGGCAGAGTAATTTGCACAATATCCTGGAAGCTGAACAAGGATTCCAACCCCAGCCCTATGACTCCAAATCCTGGGCTCTTTCCATGACACACTATCCTGATGAAAAACCACAGGATATTTTCTACTCACCTCTCTAAGGCATTTGTCATGGATGAGAGTTTTGTATTATAGTTATGTGTGACATGCTCTGTCCCACCCCAAAAAACCAAACATAACCACCATCAATCAACTAGCATTTATTAAGTGATAACTATGCGGCAGCCACTGCTTGGGGATTGTCTGGCAAAACTTTAAGTATTATATGTGTGTGTGTGTGTGTGTGTCTGTGTGTGTGGTGTGAGTTACTGTCCTTGCTATCTAAAGTTGACTTTGCTAAACCAAATAAAGTTACTGACAAATTCACAAAGAATTCAATTTTTAAAAGTACACATTAAGGGACAGCTAGGTGGCGCGGTGGATAAAGCACTGGCCCTAGATTCAGGACCTGAGTTCAAATCTGACCTTAGACACTTGACACTTAACTAGCTGTGTGACCCTGGGCAAGTCACTTAACCCTCATTGCCCCGCCAAAAAAAAAAAAAAAAGTACACATTAAGTACCTATGGTTTGTAGAAATGCATACACACTCAAAATTTTATGAAGATTCTCCCAAGCAGTTGCTGTTTGAAGTTCAGGCTCTCACAATCACACTCTGATTATTACAACAAACCTGGGGGGGAGGGGGGGTTCTATAAACAAGAGAAATTATCAACATGGTAGGACATCAGGTGGTTAGCCTTAGATAAAGGCAGGATTTCCCCACTCTACCCCCACTGCTGGCCTCTGCTTTGTCAATTCAAGTCAATTTCCAGAAACTGCAATTATAAAAACTACCCAAACCCCACCTCCAACCATTGCCTGGAGGGCCTCCTCCACAATAAGGCCATTGCTTATTTACCAGGTTTACTTTCTGTTTCAGACACTGTTCAGCCACTGACTGCTGCCCCAAAGAGAACTAAGAAGCAAAAAAAGCCTTCCTCTTCTTTAGCACAGTGCCTACTAGCACACAGTAGGCACTAATTCCTTATTTCTTACTCCCCTTCTTGCCTTTCTAGTGATATAATGGATAGGGTACTCGCTGTCAAGAGACTTGGATTCAAATATGACACTGGCTGTAACCATGGGCAGGTTACTTAACTGTTCTGCGCCTCAGTTTCCTCATCTGTAAAATGTAGGCAATATTACCTATAGTATCCACCTTAGGGTTTGTAAGGCTTGAAATATGAGCAAGTATATAAATGTACAACCGTGAAAGTGCTATACATGTCAATGATCACCATCATCATTATATTTTTGTATCTAAGACCTCAGAGCTGGAGTGAGAGAAACCAGTTGGGACTCTTCTTAACCATAAGCATTAAGCTCAGCATAAAGATTACCCAACAACTGAAGACAATGGGGCAGTCTGTAAACAGTATTTGCCAGAACAAAGTAGGGAAGGGAAACTCAGCTAGGCTCAGCCCAGAGCAGTGAAGAAACAGTGGAACAGGAAAAGGCAAATTGAGACACTTGTTAGGACTCATGACAAGTTCCCTCCACCTGAAGCACCCTCCTCTCCTTGCTCCTTGCCTCCACCAACCTATGTCACTCCCCTTCTGCTTTTATCTTGCCTTAGAACTCATTTCCTCCAGTAAATTTTCCTAGATTAACCCCATTCAACTCTGCTCACAGAATCTCAGCGTTTGAAAAAGGCCTTAGAGGCCAATAAATCCAATTCTACAACATACTCAAAGCCCTTCTACAATATCCTCAAAGCTCATTTTATATATCTCAGATCAAATGCCGCAAGACATAACCCCAGTGGAGGGGGATGTTTAAATTGTTTCGTTGTATCAAAGTTGCTTGAAATGGGCTACAACATGGAAGGAGTGTGAGTGATAGAAAGAAGACTAGACTGTAGTCAAGGAAGACCTGAGTCTTCACAACATCTCTCCACAACTGTGAAGTCAATCAATTGAACAGTTATTAAGCACCTAGTAGATACCAGGCACTATGGTAGGCCAGAAGTTAGTTTCTGCCCTGAAGTAGTTTACAATCTAGTGAAGGGTAAAAAACATGTACATATGTAAATATATATAAAATAGGTGGGTGGAAAATCAGGAAGGATTTCATGTATATAGGGGCTCTTTAGTTGAGCCTCAAAGAAACCAAGGATAGGAAGAGTTGGAGGTAAGGAGACAGCATACTCCATGCATAAGTCTAAGAGCTAGGTGTGAGGAACAGTAAGAAGGAAAATTTGACTGGCCTGACATGTGCATGAATGGGAAGGCCAGAAAAGTAAGAGAAGGCCAGGTTGTGAAGGGCTTTAAATGCCAGGCAGCAAGTTTCTATTTGAGCCACTGGAGTTTAATAGGGGAGTGATAGGGTCAGAGCTGGGACTTAAGGTGGGTTGTGGTAGGGAGAGAGAAGAAACCAATAAGAAGATTGCTTCTGCAAGAGCTTGGACAAAAGGTGATAAGGAACTAGACTACTTCTAGTCTAGTGGATGTGTGAACAGAGAGGGGAACAGAGCAGAGAAATGTGGAGAAAGGAACACTGGTAACTGACTGTAAGCATGGGGTGAATGAAAGTAGTACATCCAGGATGACTCCAAATTGTGTCATTGCTTGGAAGGCTGTCTCTTCAACTAGAACGTAAGCTACTTGAGGACAGTTAGTTACTCTGTCATCCCCCCCAAGTAGGTTAGGATTGTCTTCCTTCTTCCATATTCATAAAATAACCCAGCAGAGTAGGCTCATAAGCAAGTATTTGCTAAGGAAACCAAGACCCTTGGACAACTGACCAACTGGTGTTGTCCTTGTATCTTCACATATCCAAAACGAATCATAACAGTCCTTTCCACTGAAAGGATATATAGGTGAAGCAGTTTGGACCTATGAAATCCCAAATGCACACCATGACAACAACTGGCTACTGCAGGAAGCAATGTTAAAACTGAAAAGAACCTTAAAAGATCATGAAGCCTAAAAACCAGGATTTTGCAGGTGCAGGGACTGAGGCCAAGAGAGGTTAAGGGACTTGCCCAAATTCACTCCATTAGGAATTTAGCTGAGACTAACCCTCAGGTCTCCTGAGACAGAATCCAAAACACTTTTTCATTATCCTACATGAAACACAGATTCCTTTGGCCTTATTTATCCAAAAAGTCAACAAGGATGGAGGTGAGGGTAGGGTGGGGAGAGGGAGGTAGGTGAGAGTCAAGCAGACAACTCCACTAAGAAAAGAGAAGGGAGAGACAGAAGGAGGCTAAGCTTCTATGGAAAGTTGGCTGTGCCTGATCCATATGCAAAATTTGAAGTAACGAGAGTAAAAGTTGACTCTTCCAAAAACTTTAGAAATATGCCATCAAAGCAATCACACTGGATGGCCCTCCAGACCAAAGTTCATGATATTAAGCTCTGGTTTCTACCAACAAGTATGTAACCACAACATTTCTTGTTTTCATTATTACTTTAAAAGACACCCAAAGAGCTGGGTTATTTTGTTCTCTGGTTCTCACGACATTCAGCTGCTGCTGTCTGGGGACCCTGAAGATCCTTCAGAAGTTGCTGACTCTCTCTAGGAGCTGAGGAATGGTCTCAGGGCTTTAATCAGGGTTCTCAAATATAGAGAGAAGCTAAAAATGTTAAGTTCTGCACAAACAAGCACAATGTGCCTTTTTCAATGAAAGGAGTCATCCAGTGATGTTGTTACATCTGTTCTCATACCCATATTTAATCACAGAGGTGGAAGGGACCTGGAGATTACTGTCTACTCCCTCTTGTGACTCTATCCAAACTCTACCCATCCTCTATGAAGCCTGGCCAAATTCCCTCTGCCTTCATGAAGCTTTCAACATCATTCTAGCCTCTGGTGGTCTATCCCCAGTTGTCTGTCCTAGACATTAGGCACTTCATTGCACAGTGGAAAGAGCAGGAACCTTGGAGTCTGGTCAAATTCTGCCCCTGCCCCTGCCACTTACTAGCTGAATATTTCATTTTAATCCTCTTAGCTTCAATTCCCTCAATTGTAAGATGAGGAAATGCACCTGTAGTACTCAACAGGGCAGTTTAGAGGGTCAAATGAGATGGTAGATGTGAAGCACTTTGTAAACCTTAGAACACTATCCAAATATCAGCTGCTGTGATTTTATTAT
Source organism: Dromiciops gliroides (assembly GCF_019393635.1). Classification (NCBI taxonomy): domain Eukaryota; kingdom Metazoa; phylum Chordata; class Mammalia; order Microbiotheria; family Microbiotheriidae; genus Dromiciops; species Dromiciops gliroides. The sequence goes on along the minus strand of NC_057864.1, from coordinate 180,354,562 downwards.
TGCCTTGAAATATTTATTTTGCCATATTAAACTGTTATTTCTCTCATCTAAATTTTCATACTATCATATATCAACTTATTTTATCTCTCCATTCCAGTTGGAATCTTGCCTTCCCAAGTCCCCTGTAAAGATCTTGAGGATAAGAAGGGTACTTCCATATCTCCCTCAGTGGCCACTATAGTGTCTTACCTTACACAGAGTACTCACTATTTTAAAAATGCAGCAAGGTGGCACAGTGGATAAAGCACCGGCCTTAGATTCAGGAGTACCTGAGTTCAAATCCGGCCTCAGACACTTAACACTTACTAGCTGTGTGACCCTGGGCAAGTCACTTAACGCCAATTGCCTCACCAAAAAAAAAAAAAAAAGTCAGTGCTTAAAAATGCTTGTTGAACTGAATTGAGCCTTTCTTGGTTGGCTGGTTTGTGAAGTGCCATGAACAAAAGGATGCTACATAAAAGCTTTTGGGAGACAACCTGATGCCCCACATTTCACAGATGGGGAAACAGACAGACACACAAATGACTTGTGCAAGAAAGGAAAGAGAAATGATGTTAGAAAAGAAACTGTGTCTCCAAAAGTGTGCTGACTCTCAGCACTCAGACCACAACTGACCCTAACACAGTGACATTTAGGTCATGACTTAAAGGAATCTGCAGAATCTTCTGAATAAAGTAAATGGTCCTTCCAAGCAGCCAAATGCCTGTTTATTCTGAAGAATGACTCTATTAAAGTATTAAGATAAACTCTTACTTAAATGCTCTTTGGCAACCCGAAAGTTGCCCAAACTAGATCCTATTTACACTTCTACTGTCAACCCTCAACACTGAATCAAAGAGTGTTTCAATGTGCAGAGAGAAAGTAGCCTAATGCAACAGAAAATGAGCAACGCCACTAGCCAGTGGCGTCATCTTGGGCAAATCATCTCTCTTCTCTGAACCTCAGTTCCCTTGTCCATAAAATGACAGGGCTGGACAAAATGCTCTAGAATCCTAGACA